>NC_079442.1:48776370-48826370 GCF_903798145.1 Danio aesculapii
GTAGCAACATGGGCACACCCAAAAAGCTATCAAAAGACACAAGAGATAAAATTGTAGACCTTCACAAAGCTGGAAAAGGCTACGGGGCAATTGCCAAGCAGCTCGGTGAAAAAAGAACAACTGTTGGAGCAATAGTCAGAAAGTGGAAGAGGCTAATGATGACTGTCAATGTCCCTCGGACTGGGGTCCCTCGGAAGATCTCTCCTCGTGGGGTATCAATGATGCTAAGAATGGTCAAGAATCAGCCCAGAACTACACGGGAGGAGCTGGTCAATGCCGTGAAGAGAGCTGGGACCGCCCTTTCCAAGGCTACCATCAGTAATGCATTAAGACGTCATGTATTAAAGTCATGCATCGCAAGGAAGGTTCCCCTGCTTAAGTCAGCCCATGTCAAAGCCTGTCTGAGGTTTGCCAGGGACCATCTGGATGATCCAGAGGAGTCATGGAAGAAAGTCCTGTGGTTAGATGAGACCAAAGTAGAACTTTTTGGTCTAAGCTCTATTCGCTGTGTTTGGAGGAAGAAGAATGATGAGTATCATCCCAAAAATACCATACCTACGGTGAAGCATGGGGGTTGGAAGCATCATGCTCTGGTGGTGTTTTTCTGCACAGGGGACAGGACAACTGCACTGTATAAAGGAGAGGATGAACGGGGCCATGTATTGTGAGATATTGGGCAAAAACCTTCTTCCCTTAGTCAGAGCATTATTGATGGGTCGTGGCTGGGTCTTCCAACCTGACAATGACCCAAAGCACACAGGCAGGAAAACCAAGGAGTGGCTCCGTAAGAAGCATATCAAGGTTCTGGAGTGGCCTAGCCAGTCTCCAGACCTAAATCCAATAGAAAATCTTTGGAGGGAGCTGAAACTTTGTGTTGCTCAGCGACAGCTCTGAAACCTGACAGATCTAGAGAAGATCTGCATGGAGGAGTGGACCAAAATTCCTCCTGCAGTGTGTGCAAACCTGGTGAAGAACTACAGGAAGCGTTTGACCTCTGTAATTGTTAACAAAGACTTCTGTACCAAATATTAAACATTTTTGACTCAAGTGATCAAATACTTATTTGACACAGTAATTTACAAATAAATTGTTAAAAAATCCTACAACGTGATTTCTGGATTTTTATTTTTAGATTCTGTCTCTGTAAGTGGAAATGCACCTATGGTGAAAATTCTAGACCACTCCATGATTTCTAAGTAGGGGATATTGAAAAATCACAGGGTGATCAAATACTTATTGACCTCACTGTGTGTGTATATATATATATATATATATATATATATATATATATATATATATATATATATATATATATATATATATATATATATATATATATATATATATATATATATATATATATGATAAGTACAGTACGAATGTTGCCCCATGCGCGCACGGCACTAAAATGTGCCTATAAAGGACTAAATATCAATGGAACTTATAGCTATTTTGATGTGTTTTACAGCATTTTTATTAGCCTTTGAATATGTAAATAATGTGTATATCATATTTTTTTAAGAGAGAGAAATATTTATTTTGTAAGATGATGTCAGTTTGAGTTTTATGTATATTTTATTATACTCTTTTAATATTTGTTTTTATTTTTTATTTTATACTAGCAAAAATAATTCAGCTTTAATGGCTTTAGTAATTAAATTCAATTAAATGATCACTGGTGATGTGGTGGCACAGTGGGTAGTGCTGTCGCCTCACAGCAAGAAGGGTTCTGGTTTGAGCCTTGGCTGGGTCAGTTGGCATTTCTGTGTGGAGTCTGTGTTTTGGCATGGGTTTCTTCTGAGTGCTCCGGTTTCCCCCTACAGTTCAAACACATGAGCTAAAGGTTTTTTTTTTTGGGTAAGCTAAATTGTCCGTAGTGTATGTGTGTGAATGGGAGTGTATGGGTGTTTCCCAGTGATGGGTTCAAGCTGGAAGGGCATCCGCTGTGTAAAACATATGCTGGATAAGTTGGCGGTTCATTCCTCTGTGGTGACCCCTAATAAATAAGGGAATAAGCCGAAAAGAAAATGATGAAATGAATAAATTATCACTTGGAAATTCTCAGTTTCTCTGGATTTAAAATTACTTGTAGTTTTGTTTTATTTATTCGTCAAACTACTAATGACATTTCTTCTAAATTCAACATGAAATTGTTGTCATTCACAGCATAAGATATCAATTGGACAAAATAAAAAAGGGCAATGTTTTCAGGTGTTTATTTACATTTACATTTAATTATTTAACAGACAATTTTGTCCAAAGCGACTTAAGTCTAGTTTATACTTCTGCGTCGAGTGATCGGCGTGACCCATGGCGCCTGCCGTGCGCGTAGTTGTGCATTCATACTTCTGCATGCTGTTTGTGTTGCTCTGCAATAACACTTCCGAAACGCTAGCTGGCAGTAGGTTTTTATGTTCCTCTGTGTCGAGTTGCTTTACGGGTGTTTTTTTTCTTCTTAATGCTACAAGTAGCTTAAGCTCACTCATTCCAAGGTGGGAACTGGCCGACGTGCAACAACTTTAATCATAAGGTAAACATAAAACAAAAGCTTTCATCTGGAGCTCCTTCACGGGAATCGACACTTGTAAACAATCGCTCCGTCAGGCTCACGGCTCTCAGCACCGCCCACGCTCGACACCGCTACCAAGCTGGCCAATCACAGAGCTTGTGTAGTTATGTATTTCTTTTTTTTTTGAGAGGTGCACGTCAGTGTCTGAGCCAGCCATGGCGAGGGCTATGCGACTGTGCTATGCCAGACCATATGCATGCGCTTGACGCAGAAGTGTAAAATAGCCTCTACAATTGATTTAACAAGAGGCAATTTTGCATAAAAGACAAAAATTGTGTAATGTTTTTTAGGTCATGTGGTGTTTATATTAACTTTATAATAAAAACATTTTGACCACACAAAACCAATATTTTAACTTTAGAAAAATTAAGAAATCATGATTAAGTGCAATAGCTCTGATTTTCAGCGACAACAAATGAAAACATTGTTATTTTTACCAATTGTTATTCATTTATTCAATTTCCTTTGGCTTAGTTCCCCCTACAGTTCAAACACATGAGGTATAGGGTTTTTTTTGGGTAAGCTAAATTGTCCGTAGTGTATGTGTGTGAATTGGAGTGTATGGGTTTTTGCCAGTGATGGGTTCCAGCTGGAAGGGCATCCGCTGTGTAAAACATTTGCTGGATAAGTTGGCGGTTCATTCCTCTGTGGTGACCCCTGATAAATAAGGGAATAAGCCGAAAAGAAAATGAATAAATGAATAAATTGTCACTTGGAAATTCTCAGTTTCTTTGGATTTAAAATTACTTGTAGTTTTGTTTTATTTATTCTTTAAACTACTAATGGCATTTCTTCTAAATTCAACATGAAATTGTTGTCATTTACAGCATAAGATGTCAATTGGACAAAATATAAAAGGAGCAATGTTTTCAGGTGTTTATTTACATCTACATTTCATTATTTAATAGACAATTTTGTCCAAAGCGACTTATGTCTAGTTTATACTTCTGCGTCGAGTGATCGGCGTGACCTATGGCGCCTGCCATGCTTGAGTTGTGCATTCATACTTCTGCATGCTGTTTGTGTTGCTCTGCAATAACACTTCCCAAACGCTAGCTGGCAGTAGGTTTTTATGTTCCTCTGTTTCGAGTTGCTTTACGGGTGTTTTTTTTCTTCTTAATGCTACAAGTAGCTTAAGCTCACTCATTCCAAGGTGTGAACTGGCCGACGTGCAACAACTTTAATCATAAGGTAAACATAAAACAAAAGCTTTCATCTGTAGCTCCTTCACGGGACTCGACACTTGTAAACAATCGCTCCGTCAGGCTCACGGCTCTCAGCACCGCCCACGCTCGACACCGCTACCAAGCTGGCCAATCACAGAGCTTGGGTAGTTATGTATTTCTTTTTTTTGAGAGGTGCACGTCAGTGTCTGAGCCAGCCACGGCAAGGGCTATGCGACTGTGCTATGCCAGACCATATGCATGTTCTTGACGCAGAAGTGTAAAATAGCCTCTACAATTGATTTAACAAGAGGCAATTTTGCATAAGAGGCAAAAATTGTGTAATGTTTTTTAGGTCATGTGGTGTTTATATTAACTTTATAATAAAAAAATTTTGACCACACAAAACCAATATTTTAACTTTAGAAAAATTAAGAAATCATGATCAAGTGCAATAGCTCTGATTTTCAACGACAACAAATGAAAACATTGTTATTTTTACCAATTGTTCATTTATTCAATTTCCTTCGGCTTAGTCCCTTTATTCATCAGGGGTCGCCACAACGGAATGAACTGCCAACTTATCCAGCATATGTTTAACACAACGGATACCTTTCTAGCAGCAACCCAGTACTGGGAAACATCCATACACACTCATTCACACACATACACTACGGCCAATTTAGTTTATTCAATTCTCCTATACCGCATGTGTTTAGACTGTGTGGGAAACGAGAGCACCCGGAGGAAACCTACGCAAACGTGGGGAGAACATGCAAACTCCACATTGAAATGCCAACTGGCCCAGCCGGGGCTCGAACCGGCAACCTTCTTGCTGTGAGGCGACTGTGTTAACCACTGAGCCACCGTGCCACTATAAAATAATTATTTACATAACATTTTTATATATCATAGTGCTGTCACGATACTAGAATTGTTTACTTCGATACAATACCGGATATTGCTATTTGATACCGTAAATAAATACCAATAAATAAAACTATTTAATATAAATTCATAAAAAATATTGAAATCTGATTAAAACAAAAGCCTTAAAATCGTAATTTTGTTATTAACTATTCATCTCTTTGCTGTTGAGATATCGATAATAACCAAAAGCAAGATTGTATCATGTTAAGTCTTTTACTATCGACATTTATCGAGATAATTTCTCACAGCACTAATTTATTAAACTAATTATAATAAAATCTCTATATAGTAAAAATGCCCAAAAAAATTCAATTCAAATGAATCACAAAATGTCAAATAAATAAAAAATAAGTTAATAAATATGTCTAAATAATAAATACAGTATGAATGTTGCCCCACATGCAAACATGTCAGGCTAAACAAACAGTTCTAACATCTACACCTGTCGTAACTCAAAAAGAGCCTACTTTTAAAACAGAACAAACTATAATGTGTTTTATTTCAATGTTAACCTGTAAGCAAGGACACTTTAAGTATTAATAGTGTCCTGTAAAAGATATTAAGTCATGTTATCTATTTGCACATTGTTTGTACTGTGAAATATAATGAGCCATTTACGACTATTTGGACGCTGTGTTGATTTAAAGGCACATAGTTTACCTCTTTTTTATGATTTAATATAATATATATTATGGTTCTTCTGAGTGTGCCAGTTTAGTTTCAGTTAAAAACACAATTCAGATTTTTTTATTATAATGTGTTAAAAAGTGTCATGTTGGGGGCGTGTCCACAGTTCGCTGATTTATGGGTGTGTTGCTTCACATGTAAATTAGTTTCGGCTTCCCGCCAACGTAACAAGGGGGCGGGGCCATGAGCTCACCCGCTCTGCGTTTTCAACAGTCTGACAGGCAGACGGAGGAGAGGATCACCATTCAGTCATACATGTACGACTCAGACACAGACCAAGCAGAGAGTACAAGATCATTTGTGTCTTTGTACAGTTTTACAGCCAACTGTGTGCTAGTTTCAAGTGCCGAGCTTGTACACAGAAACTAATAACCACGCACACTGAATTAACTTTGACTGAGGCACCGGATGCGCAGCTCGAAGCCGCGACACGGCACACCAGACACTCTCTGTAGCGCGGCAGAAACATGAAGTGTCCCGAATAGTCGTTTCGTCGTTTTAATTCTAAACATAGGTTTCTGCAGCGGTCCGCGGCGCCCAGCCGTCGACTTGAGTGTACCCTGATAGAAACCTATGTTTAGAATTCTAAAACGCATGCTAGTTAAGATCACAGGGAGCTTCTGGGATCGTGAGAAATGCAAACGGCTGAAGTATAAGGTAGACTCAATGAGAAGTACACATGTTTGCAAACCTACCTAAAGATACAACCAATAATTCCGATTAGAGCGATAATGTGGAGAATATTGCTCTTGTGTTGAGCCCAATGAGCCTTGCATCTAAAATTGAGCTAGCGTGTTCCTTTAGTGATATCGCTTCGACTCACGCTGAAAATGGCGGACGTGAATAAACAAACTGAGGATATGATGACGCGCCTGTCAATTAATATTGGTGGGTGGGGGGACCGCTCTCCTACGTCAGGTTGCGGTCGGTTTGAAAACAGCTCCAATTGGTCCACCATTTTTTATGTTGTTAAATTGAAAAAAAAGCACTGGGTGTGCTTAAATCACCCCAATATGACGGTCTATACACCATACATGCACATATGTCTGTCCAAACAGCTTGAAAAGTAGATTTTTTACCATAGGTGCCCTTTAATCAGTATTAGTCATTCCAAATAAAGTAATTGTGTGTGTAATATTGTATTTATAATTATAATTGAGCAGAAAATGTGAATACAAATACCCTCAGCCCTGTTGATGACAGACTTTACGAAGTCCTTAAAGAAAAAGCTGCTATTTTTGCTATGTTTGACCCCGTGTTTGTTTGTGTGTTTCTCTCAGCACCGCGATCGCACCATCCCCGTGCTGATTATTGGGATCCTGGTCTTTCTTCCGGGATTTTACCACCTGCGCATCGCCTATTACGCCTCCAAGGGTTATCGAGGTTATTCCTATGATGACATCCCAGACTTTGACGACTGACAGAGATCTCAGCCTGTGTTCCTGCACCGCTGCCGGTGTGTCTCAAACTCCTGACAGGCTCATTTTTTACACATCCATATAGACTGAGAAGGGGAATTTATGAACTAGAGGTTTCATGTGAACAAAATCACTGTATTATAGATTAAATGACACTGTATATGTGTTACAGGGAACAAACAAAACCTGAAGCCAAAAAACAGCTCAAAACACACCACATGTTGTTATATATATATATTTGATTGATTACTCTGGGGTTGAAATCTGCCATTATTGATGTGAATTTTTTTTTTTTGCCCAGTTCTAAAGAACATAGTCATGTTATTTAACATTACATTTTCAAACCATCCTTGAAATTGAAAGCAAAATGATTTAATTTTTACATTTGAACAAATGTGATGTGAATAAAGCATCATTTCCATGGATGATATTTGATGTCATGCCACTGGATTGAACTTATTTTCATGCCTGTGATGTTATGGCTATTGCATAGTAATGCTTTATGAATAAATAATTTGTTTTAAACCGAATGCTTATTAATTTCATGGCTAAAAGAGACCTTTGAATGAGTGAGTGTGGAAATATTTGGACCAAAATAATAACTGATAAACATTTTAATAAAGCATATATAAATATTATACACTACCTGACAAAAGTTGATCTCAGTTGTAAGATCAACAAATAATAACTTGACTTCTTGTTGATCATTTGTAAAAATGGCAGAAGGTCGATTTTTCCCGTGAATCATCTGTTGAGCTGCATCCCAATCATCACAAATACTGCAGAAGACCTACTGGAACACACATGGACCCAAGATTCTCATAGATATTAATCAAGTTTGGTGAAGGAATAAATCATGGTTTGGGGTTTCATTCAGGATGGGTTCGTGCAAGAGATCTGCAGAGTGGATGGCAACATCAACAGCCTGAGGCATCAAAACATTTGAGCTGCCCATTACATTACAAACCACAGGAGAGGGCAAATTCTTCAGCAGGAGAGCGCTCCTTCTCATGATTCAGCCTCCACATCAAAGTTCCTGAAAGCAAAGGAGGTCAAGGTGCTCCAGGATTGGCCAGCCCAGTCACCAGACATGACTATTATTGAGAATGTTCAGGGTAAGATGGAGGAGGAGGCATTGAAGATGAATCCAAATAATCTTGATGAACTCTGGGAGTCCTGCAAGAACGCTTTCTTTGTCATTCCAGATGACTTTATTAATCAGTGATTTGAGTCATTGCAGAGATGTATGGATGCAGTCCTCCAAACTCATGATGGAGTCAGACACAATATTCATTCTGTTTCCACTGCAGCATGACTTTATATTCTATACTGGACATTATTTCTGTTAAGTGACAAGACTTTTGTCTAAGCAAAGTCAGACCTTACTGTCCTAATTAAATAATTATAAATCAAGGCATGATCATATTTTATTTAGCTAAAATAAGCGTAATCTAGAGGCCTTTGCCTTTCATATAAGAAAACTTCTGATACCAAATGAGAAGTCAAGTTATTATTTGTTGTTCCTAAAACTTAGATTGATGACTACAGCATGTAAATAAATGCATGTAAATAATAAATACTGTATAATGTAATGTTAATTAATGTTACAGATTTTGGTCACGCTTTATTTTGATGGTCTGTTTGTTGAACTTAAGTTACATTGCATCTACATGCTAACTAATTCTCATTAGATTATAAGTAGACTGTTAGGTTGGGGTTAGGGTTAGTGTATGTTGACATGTACTTGCAAAGGTTCTTATAGTCAGTTAAATGTCTGTTGAAGCAGCAGAATCAACAGATATTAAGCAGACAGTCTACTAATACTCAAATGGACCATCAAATTAAAGTGCACCAAGATTTTCCAGATATTTATGTAATATCTTTTTTCATTCATTGCCTTTTTTATTTATTTATATGTATTTTTCATTTCTAATATAAATTTATTTTCTTTATGCCAAAAAAAATAAAACAAATAAATACATATTTATTAATGACGTTTCCATTGTAGGGCAGGTGTCTCTTGCACGATAATATTTCTGTTTGGGCATCTGTGACTTGCAGAAGATTAAAACACACCTGTTATAAAACCCCTTGATAGGCCATTGACAGTTTTTTTCCGATGGTAAAATGACGTTCACTGTAGTTTTGGTGGTGAAAGTGCGCCCTCGTGTGGATCATAAATGAGCTTACACCAAAATTACACCAGTGAAATTCTTTTGTTTGAAAAGAAAATCATATTTTAAGACCAGGAAACAACAGATATAGGACAAAACATCTTTTTTCTAAACCAAATATCATATCTGATAAAAAAGATGTATAGAATATTTCTGGAATATGAAAGTTTTGTTTTAACTTGTAAATATAAAATGCCACCAAAATGATTTAATTCTCATTCTGAAACACATATAAACAGCATATATTACTCAATAACTTGTCTGAGAATTAGTTTTCAGTTTTTTTATTTTATTTTATTTGATATTAAAACCCCATATTTGTCTCTGCATTGAGGTCTGATATAACAGGTGTATTTTTAAAACTAATGTTTGGATGTTTAATAAAACCATATATTTAATATTTGTGTTGTTTAAAAGCACACATGACACAATAATTAATATCAGTTTAAAACACGACTGTATATCAGTCATCAGGATTAAACAAAAATAAAGTAAAAAATAATCAAATAAAATCACAGTAAACTGAATATTTTTTATTATGTTATAATGACGTTACAAAAAAATCCTCTCATGATTAACCAATAGAAAGAAAGCGAGAGAGAGATTATTATATTGTATTTATCAAACTTATAATTGTTTGTTCTGTAAGTATATATGTGTTGTATAACTTTATGACATTATTCGTTGTTTAGGCTATATAATCTAAAATGCTTTGGCAAAATTATAAAAATGTAAAATGGCATGCAAATAAATCTCTTTTGAATAGAATTGAATTAAGAGAGAGAGAGAGAGAGAGAGAGAGAGAGAGAGAGAGAGTTTATATCTGATTGTATTCCTCTAGCAGCACAAAACATTAATGTCTGTCACAAAAGAGAGAGAAAACCAATAAAAACATCAGTGATGCGCTTGCACACACACACACACACACACACACACACACACACACACACACATCTAGATTATTTTAAATGAATCATTGTAAATATACTGATTATTATTATTATTATCACTGTTTTATCCATAAATGCTTAGTTAAATGTACAGTTTATTCTGATTTATTTTATTTTATTATCATTATTATTATTATTATCATCATTATTATCATTATTATTATTATTATCATTATTATTATTATTATCATTATTATTATTATTATCATTATTATTATTATTATCATCATTATTATCATTATTATTATTATTATCATTATTATTATTATTATTATTATCATTATTATCATTATTATTATCATCATTATTATCATTATTATTATTATTATCATTATTATTATTATTATCATCATTATTATCATTATTATTATTATTATCATTATTATTATTATTATCATCATTATTATCATTATTATTATTATTATCATTATTATTATTATTATCATTATTATTATTATTATCATTATTATTATTATTATCATCATTATTATCATTATTATTATTATTATCATTATTATTATTATTATCATCATTATTATCATTATTATTATTATTATTTTTATCATTATTATTATTATTATTATTATACTGTTTATTATGTTACGATATTTCTTTTCACATTTTACTATGTTGTTGTTGTTGTTGTTGTTGTTGTTTTCTTTACCATATTTATATATGTTTATTTTTTTAATGTAAACTTTATCCTAAATGTTGATTGTTAAATGTACTGTGTATACTGATCTATTATTATTTTTTATTGATATATATGAATGACATGATGTATTGAATAATATTGTGGTATATTTAATATATTATTTATATTTTTATTTAATTATGTGTGTATATATATATATATATATATATATATATATATATATATATATAGATATATAGATATATAGATATATATACACACATACTGGTTTTTTCATATATATATGTATGCAAATTTTTATTGTAAACTTTATAAATGCTTAGGCAATACATTTGTAACATTTGTCATGCCAATAAAGCAAATATTGAATTGAATTGAGAGAGAGAGAGAGAGAGAGAGAGAGAGAGAGAGAGAGAGAGAGAGAGAGAGAGAGAGAGAGAGAGAGAGAGAGAGAGAGAGAGAGAGAGAGAGAGAGAGAGAGAGAGAGAGAGAGAGAGAGAGAGGCGTTCACTGTGTGCGCGAGAAAGAGAGGCGCGCGTTCACTGTGAATGTGTGTGTGTATGTATGTGTGTGCGCGCGTGAGCAGCAGCCGTGCAGTGTTTTAGCGTGTCTAAAGCGACAGAAACATGTGAGAGACTGCAAAAACTTTACTGGACTGAAACTGGAGACCGCGGGAAACTTCACTTCACTCACGAGGAGAGAGTCTGTATGGACCAGACACAACAACGACGCAGCTTTACGGTGCAAACAAACCGTTGGAACTTTACATTTCTGACGCTGAAGGATTTAAAAATCTGGACGAAGCAAACCCAGGCAACGTAAATGAAGTTTTAAAGAGCCGCTGGATTCAGCAACATCGACGATACTACTCTGGTTTTTGCTATTAACCTTGTTAAACGATTCCTGAAGTGTTATAAATAATACTGTGAGCGTTTTGTGGATTATTTCGTACAACTTTCGAGCGGAGGAGAACCTATGACGTTAACGCCATCGATGGAGTGACACCTTTATGTTAGCATCACAGTCAAGTGCCTCAAAAAGGTAAAACACACACACACACGCATTTATAAATAGACATATTGCAATCGTTTGCGCCAGCAGATGTTATTCAGACAAATATGCATAATTCATAAATCAGAGCTGCCATTCAAATGTTGTATCTGATTGAAGTATGAGTCCTGTATTTTTAATGCAACTTCTGACGATGATATTCGGTTGCAGGTGGATTATTTGTGTTTATTACTGTGTTTTTTGAGGTGCACGTGAGATTGTGTGACTCTCTTGAGAACAATGACCACCACACACTCTCTGACCACCGCAGATCATGCTGGATATCAGTCCTGTCCAGCACTTTATTCTCAGTCACTTCATTAAAACTGCATGAGGCATTGCTTAAGAAATAGACTGCAGTGTACTTTAGACGAGTACTCCTGTTTAATGGTGTTTGTAGGATTATTGTTATGTTTTAAATGCCACTTTGGCTGCTCTGGTGGCTTTATATACTATTGGGATCTTGCTGAACTCAAATTGGATTACTGAGAAGTAAAATAAAGAGAAATTGTATGGTATAATAATATAAAATAGTATTTTAATATAAGATATAATATGTTAACCTAATATATTTTATATCTAAAATCTTATATATATATATATATATATATATATATATATATATATATATATATATATATATATATATATATATATATGTATGTATGTATGTATGTATGTATGTGTATGTGTGTGTGTATAATATAATATATTTTATATCTAAAATCTAATAAATATATATATATATATATATATATATATATATATATATATATATATATATATATATATATATATATATATATATATATATATATATATGTATGTTTAAAAGTAGTATGTGATATGTTTTTTATTCTAATATCTAAACATATTTATTTATATAGTGTTCAAATATTAATATAATGAAAATACTGAAATTGAGAAATATTCAACATAATAAATATTAATCATAAGTTATACAGATATTGTTATATGTGATATAATTTTTATAATATGTTGTTAATTGAATAAGTTGAGAAATTGTAATAAAAGTTCACATCGTATATATTTAATATTACTTCTAATAATAAATCAATTAATTTAGTGTTAAAATATGTATAAGTAAAATA
Organism: Danio aesculapii; assembly: GCF_903798145.1. Lineage (NCBI taxonomy): Eukaryota > Metazoa > Chordata > Actinopteri > Cypriniformes > Danionidae > Danio > Danio aesculapii. The sequence goes on from NC_079442.1 coordinate 48,789,079, forward strand.
ACGATATGCTGAAACTATAAAAATTTGTAATATAATGAATATAAATATATAATAATAATTTTAGAATGTATAAGATGTAGTATAACACCTAAATTAATTACAAATATTTTTTTTAATAATAAACGTATAGTTTGCCATAGTTGTCAACATATTAATATGATATATTGAAATATATCAAAAGAGTTAGTTAACATTATTTGTTAATTATTATTATTATATTAATAGTTTCTCAACTCTAAATAAAACTTAGACACTGACGTTGAAAATTTTTTTGGATCACACTGTAATTTTATTTATTAATTTATATGTAGGATTTATTACCAGATATGAACTGTATTATTTATTTAACCTCTGCCTTGTACTTTGATTGAATATACTTGATCTATAATAGCTATATTATCATTATTATTCAGTGTATTTGGTATAATTATATAATGTTTAAAATGTAGTTTAACACCTATATTATTTAAAAATAATTAGTTTATTAGTAAATCCATAGTTGTCAACATATTAAAATTAAATATTTAAATATATCAAAAGTCTTAGTATTATTTTAAAATTATTACGAATATTATTATTATTATTATTATTATTATTATTATTATTAATAATGATATTAATATAATCTCAGTTTCATTTGCAAAACATAATCTCTAAATAAACTTTTTTGGCTGACGTTGAACTTTTTCTGTATCATATTGTAATTTTATAGAGCATTATATCATGTTAGGTACAACAGCTGCTTTGTACTTTCATTGGATATATTTGATCTTTAATAGCCATCTTATCATTATGATTTGGTGCAAATCTCTAAATAAAACTTTTTTTTTTTTTTGCTGACGTTGAACTTTTTCTGGATCACACTGTAATTTTATTGAGCGTTATATCATTTTAGGATATAGGATTTATTACCTGGTATGAACTATTATTTATTTGACAGCTGCCTTGTACTCTCAGTGGATACTTGATCTTTAATGGCCATCTTATCATTGCTATTTGCTGTAATGCCGCCATAAATGTCAAAGGATAAGAGTACTGTACTATTTTTAATCATATATTATAACATTACTCTTAATATCAAATTAATTTAGTTAAAATATTTAGAAGTAAAATGATGATAAATACTAAAACTGAGAAATATCATATGTGATATATTAAATATGAATTATATTGTTTAATCTGTATTCTAATTTAACACCTAAATTAAATAAACATATTTTTTTATTTTTTTATTAATAAATGTATAGTTTGTCATAGTTGTCAACATATTAAAATGAAATATTTAAATATATCAAAAAGTGTTAGTTAGCATTATTTGTTAATTATTATTATTATTATTATTATTATTATATGTCAACTTTTAACTATATATTAATAATTATATAATTTATAAGATGTTGTCTAACACCTATATTAAATAAACATATGTATTTATTGATAAATCCATAGTTGTCAACATACAAAATTACAAAGCAAAAAATGACATCTTTAAATATATGAAAAAGAGTTAGTTAGCATTTTTTGTTAATTATTATGAATATTATTAAATAATTATTATATTTTGTTTTCAGTTTCGTTCTCTAAATAAAACTTCTCTTTTTTTTTCGCTGATGTGTAATTTTATTAAGCATTATATCATTTTAGGATTAATATAAAGGATTTATTACCTGATATGAACTGTATTATTTATTTAAAAGCTGCCTTGTACTTTCATTAGATATACTTGATCTTTAATGTGGCCATCTTATCATTATTATTTAGTGTAATGCATCCATAAATGTCAAAAGATAAGAGTGCTGTACTTTAAAGAAGAATGATGTGTGAATATAACTGTTTACAGCTTACCAAACGTGCACTTGCAGAAGCCAGCCTAATCTGTTTAAGCAGTTATGCTAAGATTAGTTATTGGTATACGTTGGTCACAAGGTCACGCGTAACAATGTCAAAATGAACAGCTTAACCTGGACTAGAATGACTAGTGAGGGTCAACAGCAATGCGGCTTCACCCTGAGCTTTACTGAATCACCTTCTGCTCATCCTCCATACGCCGTTTAAGCAGATATTACTGACCCACATTAGACAGTGTTGTGATAAACACAGCTGCTGAGAGATCAAAGGTCGCTAAGGAAAGCGAATGTGTCGTCATGGTTATCTTGATACCTTTAAACATTTTATTGCTGTTGTGGGCCATGTGTTTCCCACATTAGAAAAATACTATAGTAACTTATAGTAAATAATGTTATATAGTAAAAAAAAAAATACTATAGTGTTTAATTTTACTATAGTGAAGTATAGGCATGTATAAGATTCTGACGGTGTGATAACCTTGGATAAAAATATCATGGTTTCACGGGATCACGGTATTGTAATTACTGCTCTAAAATATATTCTTTTTAAATGTCTGGGTAAAAAAACTAAAAGTTTTCCCCCTTTTGAACGCAATATATCCTATTTTGAGAAACTTTTCAAATATTTTACAGCAGTAAACATGTCAGGCTAAATAGTTCAAATGAATCATTGACTTCTGCTGTCTTCATTAGATTTCTTCACAATTTAAAATGGCATCTTTGGACATCTTTTCTGCTGGACATGCTGTTGTAAAATAGAAAATAATAATACAATTAAACATCTTACACATACCTTAGGAACGGTATTACAGAAAATGTTGGCGGTATTAAAACCTTGACTTTTCCAAACCACGGTACACCTTTAAAACGATTATCATCCCATGTCTAAGTATATAATACTGTAATATATTATAGTACTTACAACACTTTGTTAATGAATGCTGTAGCATACTTTAATATTAAATAAATATATAGTGAACTGATATATGTAATACATACTGTAGTGTACTTTAAAGTGTTTATTATTACAATTAAAACTGATATCTATTAGTCAATAGAGTTTTCCTCATTATTAATATTTTTTAAATGTAAAATTTGATTAAATGTTTAGTTTTACAGTGAAAATACAATACTTTTATTTGTTATATTTAACATTTTCATGACGTTTATTAACTATATAAATATTACAATATTTATAAAATTATAAAAATCAACTATAATTGAAACATGACAAATAATATATTTAAAACAAATATTATTATTAATGTTTCATGAAATATTTCCTTTTTTTTGTAGTTCTACAAACAGGCACAGAAAACCTTGAATCTTGAAAAAAAAATCCTGTTACCAACCCTGCAACCAGCACTAGTGAACTACTATTTCTAGTATGGATTCACGTGAGCCGGCAGTTTCTGCTGACTTGCATTTGTGTGATGCAATATTTCCAATTGATACGGAATAGTGAGTGTGGGTGAAGGGGTTATTTTTGAGCTCCTCCTCTTATCTGTCACTCAAAGCAAACTAACAGTTGAAGGGGTGTGGCTAAGCCTATTTTGGCCAGTCCGTCAAACTGACACCATCAGAGAAGGACTGCCGTTTCAGAGCGGAGGTATACTTCTTTTTTTTTTTCCAGTGGATTAACTTGCTCAGATTAAATGTTCACCTTAAAGGTCCCGTGAAGTGCTTTGGAATGTGAATTTTTTTTGTTAGGTGTTTGACGTAATCTTAACAAAAAAATTAAGAGGGTGGGACATATAGTAGCCCCTCCTCTTTTAAAAAACAGCCAATAGAGTTTCATTTTTATTACACCTCTGCCAGTGGGTGTGTTTGAGCTCAAGCTCATCAAATGAAAAGCAAACGAGAAGCCTCTTTAAGGGGGCAGGTCATGTGTGGTCAGAAGACTTGATGAGGTGGCATGAAATAAAAACCTGCAAGCTTTGTTTGTTTATATCAGTGTTATACTTTCTAAACGCAAATTTTGGTGCATACTCGCTAATAGATATCCTTTACTTTATTTCATTTAGATTGCTGCCTCCTGATGGTGAATGTGGTTGTTCATGATAGATACTATTTGGAAGTTTGGTCATTTATTTTCGCAGTTTAGCAACTGTCACCTGGTAAACAGTTTGCTACTCATGACTGCATTTTAAACATTTTTAAGTTTTCATGTTATATTCAGTAATAATATCGAGGGATTCTGGGAATTGTCTGTAAACTTTGCATGAGAATTAACAGGAATTAATGGGAATAAACGGTGAATTTGGTCAATTGAAGTTTAGCCTATGTCATTCATTCATTCATTTTCCTTTGGCTTAGTCTCTATTTCTGAGGTCACCACAATGGAATGGCCACCAACTATTTCAGCATATGTTTTACACAGCGGATGCCCTTCCAGTGCAATCCAGTATTGAGAAACACCCATACGCACTCATTCACACACATACACTATGGACGATCAAGATTATTCAATTCACCTATAGCACATGTGTTTGGACTGTGGGGGAAACCGGATCACCTGGAGGAAACCCACACCAAAACAAGGCGAACATGCAAACTCCACACAGAAATACTAACTGGCCCAGCCGGGACTCAGAGACCTTCTTGCTTTAAGGTGACACTGACACTCATTGCATGCACCAATATTTTCTTGAGATCTGCACACATTTTTTTTTAATCTGTCTAAGCTACTTAAATGTATTTTTTGCTCTGTAAGCTATTGTGCACCAACATTTACAAGTGTATAAACAAATACTCTGACTGAGCAAGCATTTAAACAAACACACACACACACACACACTAACAAAATACCATCCTCCGTTTACTATCCCACTTTAAGTCACCTAAGGAATTCCCAAAGAAATTTTCTGGAAATTTACCACCTCTTTGCAACACTGATCATAACAGTCTACAGTGTTATTTCCGTACTCCAAGTTAACAGTATGTCCTACAAAAGTATGATGCATGCTTGACATCTTGATCACTTCTCCACCTGGTTTTCTCCTATGGTTTAGACATCACCAAACAGATTACAGGCTTTCATAGCTAAAAGCAAGAGTAGAACTCTGAAGCAGATTACACTTGTTAGTGCTACCACAATCTGTAAATAAACGTATTGTGTGAGCTCAGGCTAAATCATGCCTTGTTCATGCATGAGCAAATCACGAGACCAGCTTTAAGGGTTTTTTACCTCCAGATCTACCTGGGTGGTGGAGCTTTCATTGCATTTTTAGTGTCTAAATGATCCGGTCTGGAGGGAAATCAAAGCGGAAGCAGTTTCAAAACCAAAGCCACTTGAACTGCATTTGGCCTCAAAGCTCCCACGGGTGTTTAATAGATAGATGGTGTCATCAAGTTATATTTCCTTACTTTATTATTGCCAAACTCATGCCAAGATGCTGCTTTAGATTTCCTGCAGGACCAGATGTTGAGCTTCATAGGTCTGAACATGTCTGCGTCTTCATTTTTCAGATTTATATTAGTGTAAATATGTAAGGTATAACTGACTCGGGTGTGCATTACTGTCTAATAATTCAATGGACTAGAGTAAATTATTTCTATTTAATTAAAAACACTGTTCAGATGTAGCATTTTAGTCATTTGTTAGGTTTTTATCCTCAAACTGCTCCTGTGTGAAGCACTACGGTTTCTTTCACATCTCACCAGTTGTGTTTTGATGTGATTTCTCACTGTTGTAGCTGTGAAATTGCTCAGCGTAGTGATATGAAAGTGTAATGCACTTTAAAACCTGCCGGAACTACTTTAACTGTGCCTTTATCTGAAAATAACTGCACACAGAATGTGCATCAGCGAATTATAATCAAGCATTCAACAGGTCTGTAATATAAGCTGTTATCACTTTTATGAGTATCACAGTTCAACACAAATCTTCCCTAATGTGAGAAAGGTGAAACAAACGAGGAAAAGATCTAATGAGCTCTTATTAACTGATTACTCAATTACTCAGACAGGTATTTGGTGTCTGTCCAGGAGGATAAAAGTGATGTTTGATTGTGCAGAGCTTCAGTGTAGCTTGATATTGTAGCCTGAAGGAAGTAATGATATTCTGTGGAAAATCAAGCTTATGATGATGATTATTATTATTATTTCTTTGTTGTTGTTTTTTTCAGGAGCATTACAACATATATTTTTATTTGTTATTGTAATCTTATTCTCTGAGGAAAATTGTTTGCATATCAGAATTGCAAAACTCTTAAATGTGTTCAGCTATAATAAAAAAAAAATGAAGAGACCACTTCTAGTTCCACTGGAATTACTTGATTTACTAGGCATGGCTTTTAGTAAATTGTTAATATTTGACTTCTTTTAGGTTTAAGACTTATTCTAAGGTCTGATAACATTTAGTTTCTCCAAATGTCAAATAAAAATATAGCCATTTGTGCATGTTAGTTGGTGTATATATTTGTTTTTAGGTTTTTGTCAGTCTTAAGTCCGAAGTTATGAAATCTGCTATAGTATAATCATAGATATTTTGTTACGTCCTTTTAGATGTTAATATTAAACTAAAGGTATTTGACATAACATATAATAGTTGAGTGTGTGTGTAACAAATGGAGGGAGAAAGACACGACTTAGGAGCCAAATATCACTGCAATTGTTTATTGCCCATACTTCTAGTGAAACCAGTGAAACTATATTATACAGTGAAAGAAAAATATTTACAATAAATAAATGATTACCTGGGGGGAGAGGAAGTAGTTAGATGTGCTTAAATCAAAGAAATAAATATAACAAAACTCAGTAACTGTTTTCAACAAACTAAACTAAATATGAAAAGAAAAGCATGAAAAGAAACATCTTCAACGTACCAAACGTCTTAACTAAACTACTCTAACTTAAAACAAAACATACACAAAGCAGCACATTCTCCTGAACTAATGAACTTATACAAAAGATAAATCTCGGTGTTGTATATGTATATCGCGCGACTTACTCCTACAACCTCTCCGAGGTATCACTCAAATACATCAGTTAACTGGACAAGTTCACAAGCAAACACATTGCACTTTCAGATCTCAAAACTTTAGACAAGAGAATTAAACACAAGCAAAACACATTCTCTCAGACTAGCCCTCGCAAGAGAGACTGTCCTCACAGTGACCCACAGAAAGAGTAAGAGCGAAAGATTGATAGAGAGAGAGAGATCGCCATTACAGTTTGGGCTCGGCTTTTAAACGCTACGCCGACCAGCGATTGGTTGCGCAAACCCAGCGTCAGCGGCCAACGTCATCAGCACGAAATGCGGATCCTCCAATGCCGTTCGTACCTGTAACACACGCATGAAACGACACACCCACATACAAACAAACACACACACATATCCAAAATACGTTCTGCAAGCGAACGTAACAATTTACATTAGATGTCGCCTACGCTGTCGTTTATTGGGAGGAATGCATCAATAGACCTCCATTTTAGTACAGGGTAGCGCTCCTTTGAAATGAATGTGGGACCAAGATGCAGTGGAGGACTGGCCATCCAGAGGCAGAGGAATATACAGATATATGCATATATATGTCGACCCCAGAATAATAAAGGGACTAAGCCGTAAAGAAAATGAATAAATGAATGAACATTGCATTCTAGATATTGGCAATATTCAATAGTCAATTTGATGCTTGTTTCACATATTTCTGTTTTTATGAAGTGAAGCATGCTTAAATGTTATGCAGTGGCACAAATCCATTTTTTTACAATTTACATTCAGTCATTAAGTAGATGCTTTTGTCCAAAGCAACTTACAATTGAGGAGGCATTCAGCAATTCTACAAGAAGAGGCAATGCACACAACAAGTGGTAATTATACAACTGAACTTGGTGCTCAGAGAATTAAGTGCTAGAGTAAGGAGGGAGGAGTGTTTTAATATAGAGAGAAGAACGTTTCTATTGTTGGTTTTGGTGAACTTCATAAATTCAACTCAATTCACCTTTATTTGTATAGCGCTTATACAATGTAGATTGTGTCAAAGCAGCTTCACATAAAAGGTCACAGTAAATTGGAACAGTGTAGTTCAGTTTGTAGTGTTTAAGTTCAGTTTAGCTCAGTTCAGTGTGGTTTAATAATCACTACTGAGAGTCCAAACACTGAAGAGCAAATCCAACGATGCGCAGCTCTACAGATCCCGAACCATGCAAGCCAGTGGCGACAGCGGAGAGGGAAAAAAAACTTCACTAATTGGCGAAAGTGAAGAAAAAAAACCTTGAGAGAAACCAGGCTCAGTTGGGCACGATCATTTTAATTTCTCCGCTAGCCAAACGTCTTGTGCAGAGCTGTAGTCTCAGTGGCGGAGGCTGGAAGCTGGCCTCAGCGAAGACTCGTCTGTCTCTGGAGCGTCACAGGAATCAGTCTCATGTTCTCCACTCCTCCATGACCACCACAGTAGCTGCTCAGGATACGGCCTGGTCCAGGATATGGAAACCTTGGGATCATCTCGTCGTTGGTCTTGGATCGAGTCAGTGACTCTGCATAGTCTGAGGGCCTCGGGAATGTTTTCCGCAATGTTTTTTTTTATTTATATGTGGAGTAATTGAAAGAAAATGTCTGGTTTAGGGTTGTCACGATACTGGATTTCTGAATTTTAAAAACGTCTATTTCCTGCTAACATTTAAGCGCTGTTGATCACGTTCTTAAACAGCACTGATTTGCCATTGTGTTCACATGCTCAACGGAAATTGGCCGTGAAGGTCATCAGTTCACCAAACTCACCTCTGTTTACTGAGTGTAAACACAGATGCAGGGAGCATTTTAAAGCGGCAAAGATCAGCTGGGTTGTCTATAAGCTGACATACGAGCGATCCTCTGATAAATCGACTGATCTTCATGGCTTTAATACGCTTCAGTACAGTGTATCATAACAATACCACAATACACACAAGAAGTGCTTGTAATACAAAGGAACTGCTCAGAGAATTAAGCACTAGAGTAAAGAGAGGGAAGTTTTTTTATAGAGAGAAAATCATTTCTACAGGTGGTTTGTCAAACCCACTCACCTGTGTGAAGCACACTTCATAAATGCACAGTGTTTTGGTTTTTGTTTGGTTTAGTTTTTTGGTTTGTTTTTTTTGGTGCAAGTGTCAGAGAGATGAAAGAGTGTTTTCTACAGGTGGTTTGTCAAACCCACTCACCTGCGTGAGGCACACTCAGAATCACACAATGTTTTGAAGTTACTCTCTGGTGTGGTGGGGGAGAGAAGAGGGGGTTCAGGTGATTGTGGAAGAGATGTGTTTTTTGTTTGTATTATGAAGGATATCAGTGAATCAGCAGTGTGTGTAGGAATGGGACGATCATTCCACCAGTTAGGAACATTGAATGAAAAGGTTTTGGAAAGTGACTTATAGCCACTCTACGATGGTACCACATTGGCTTGACATTTCCGCCGTTAGCATCCAGCCAGCCATAGAAATGGCACTGTAATGCCACAGGAAGACTGTGGGCTTACTGTGCTTCCTCTGACCTCGGTCATTGTGCTTGGCCTGTGTCAACCGGGATCATCCAGGATTATCTGCAGCATAATACAGCTGCTAATCAGCCTGTCTCTGCCACTGACTGTCACTGCACTAAAGAGCAAACGTGCAGTGATTTACCTTTCAGAGCACACAAGCTGCTTTCACATGCTGGCAAGCTGTGGCGTTTGCATGATGTTATTCAACTGCACGTGAAGAGCTTCATTCTACATTTCGTTTAGTAAAAACTGTTAATGTTGTTTTTTTTGTAGGTGACAATAAAACCAGTCATAAGGGTCCATTTCTGGAATTTGAGATTTATAAATAAATTAAAAGATGAATAAATATTTAACTTTTAATTGATGTATGGTTTGCTAGGACAATATTTGTCTGAGATACAACTAATTAAAGGGGACCTTATATAAAAAAAAAAACACTTTTAAATGGGGGTTTAAATAGTTGTGTGGCAACAGTGTGTGAATATAACCAGCCTCTAATGGTAAAAATTCATTAATTCAATATTTTTATCACACATTATAAAAACAGTCTGCAAAAGTACTTTGGTTGACAATTTCCCTTTGTTTGTGTCATCAGCGGGGGAAAGCCCCGGCAATTAGTGATGATCCCTCCCTTATTAGCATAGACAGCCCTGAGTGAGAAGCAGCCGTCTGCCATTACATATTTACCTGCTAAAGACAATGTCAGTGACTAAGAAAGAGGATTATAAATGTGGAGTTTTAGGATGCTCAAATTAGGGCTGTGCGATTAATCGAATCGCAATCGCGGTTTGAAACGTTGCGATTAGCTAATCACAAGAGCTTGAGATATGACATGTATATTACTTAACTTCCCCCTCTCACTGTGTGACAGTCGTTTCATGTGTGACAGCCTTACTAGCCAATTGAGTGAGCACACTTTCGTTCTGCCCAATCAGAATTGCGCAACCGAACTATGCGGAACGCCCACAATAAAAAATAGGATAGCGCAAATGAGTGGGATGATGGCATTTGCCACTTCAGAAGCATTAATAGATGAATTAATATCCAAGATAAACAGCACGTCAGTAATATGGGAATATCTTGGTCTCAAAGTCATTTGTCGCAGAATTATTGCCATAGCACGAGGAAATACAACAACCAGCAACTAAAAAAGCACCCCAGGTGGCTATATGGGGAGAGTCTTGCTAAAAGCAGGGGCGTAGATTTAGCATGGACGGAGGGGACGCAGAGGGGGACCAATTATTGAAATGTCCCCTCAAATAATTTAATTCACTCAAAAAAAAAATTGCGCTGTCAATATTGACCTAGACATGCAGAAAAGGTTAAGTCTTACCTCTCCTCAAGGCACACCTGGCTGTGCCTTTCCCTGCTGTCATGTTAGAGGCTGTAGCTGTGTTCAGAAAAACAGCGCAGGTGAATTTACCATGCAAGAAAAAGGTATGTGAGGTGTGTGACACACACAGGTGAGGATGGCGGCAGCCAAAAAAGGACATAAAGAGCTTTTTTTCAACGGGAAGTGTAAGTCACGTAAACTCAAGTTCACTACTGAATGTGTCTATCATGATAATAGCGTTAATGCTCGTGCTTTCCTCCGCTTTAACACACAGTCTGTCGTTATAGCAGACTGATATAGTCTATGAATAGTATGCCCCGAAAACTAACTGCATAATAAACATGTAAAAGAATATGATCCCTGTCTGTTCTGATTTCTCAGAGTAGCATGTGCAATTTCGGTTGACACAGTTTGTCAGAAACTACAGCCTGATCTCCATCCTTTATTAAATACATCTTTACACGAAAAAGAACACAACCTCTGCAGTTTGGCAGTATTTCGGGTTTCGACCGAATTAGAATGGAGACATGGCAAATACAAACTAACGTTAGAGGTCTGTATTTCCAAGTAAAGCACAGGAGCGGTCTGTAACTCTGGCGTAATTTGAATGGGAGCGGGCAGTGTAATGATATCACTTCTGAACGAGGATTGTTTGTGTGTGCGTGCGTGCGTGCATGTGCGTGTGTGTGTGTCTGTGTCTGTGTGAGAATGAGAGAGTCTGTGTGTGTGTGAGAATGAGAGAGAGAGAGTGATGCTGTGCCTTTGCATCGCTGGCTTGGTGCTGTGTGTGTGTGAATGAGAGAGAGCTTCCTGCGCAGATCTCTAATACGAACAAGACAAGCAGGTGACCACGAACCTAAGGTAGCATATATACGGAATGGTTTAGGCACAAGCCAACAGTTTGATGACGCTGTCTGAGCCTTACATCATATTTTTTTATTATATATACTGGATACCGAGGTAAAATAGAGAGGAGGTTTGACGGTATCAAAATTTGGATACCGCCCAAGCCTAATTTGCACTATTGCTAAAATAAACAGAAGTCTTTATTAAACTCTCTCTTTTATTAAACATTCTTTTAACATTACACTGTCAGGCCTGTAGCCAGCTTTTTGAATGGGTTATTTTTGCAGTTATTCGCCTGATTTTCTATTTAATAATGAGGTAAAAATATTACATTTTAAGAACAGATATTTACTGGATTATAGTGTAGGATGGTAATCATAACCACAGTTTTTGATGTACCAAAATATATTTTAAACCATTTTGTCAAATTGCTTATTACACTATTTCATGTGTTTATTTACAAATGTGCATTTACACTGTAAGCTTTATATTACACTGTAAGATTTATAAAAATAATGAAACTTTAGAATAAACAAATATGAAAATATACTTATCTTTAAAAGATCTAATGTATTATCATCTTTCATTACACACACACACACACACACACACACACACATATATATATATATATATATATATATATATATATATATATATATATATATATATATATATATATATATATATATATATATATATATATATATATATATATATATATATATATATTAGAAATCTGTTAAAAACTTGTTTTAAATTAAAAGCTAGTACATTCAACTTTCATCAGTCAGAGTTTGGCCATTTGAATAATAATAAAAATGAAAACATAATAACAATAATCCATCTTGTGGACCTTAGAACCCCCCTTGGCGACGGCCCTGATTATTTAATTTAACTTAATAAATGGTATGAAGAGAGCATTAATTATGAATAGATTTTAAAAGCAGTTAAATAATTAATAGCAGCATATATATATATATATATATATATATAAATATATATATATATATATATATATATATATATATATATATATATAAACAATATTCATTCTTGGGGGGTGGGGGTTGTTTGATTCACCCGTTCCCACCATTGTCAAGTGCAAACCTACACCCTTGCTAAAATGTCAACTAAAAGTACTGTCAGTGACATTCAATATTATAGCAAGCAACAGCAAAGTACAGTTTCAGAGTTGTTTGCTAATATAAGTTAATATCTTTTAAGTTACTTTTTTTAAACTAACACTCACTCAATTTTAATTAATTATAATTAATAATTATATATTATAATTATATTAATTATATATAATAAGAATTATTATTGAATTATTGACTTGACTACAAAATTAAATCGCAAATCGAATTCGCAATATCTGTCAAATAAATCGCAATGAGATATTTTCCCCAAATCGCACAGCCCTAGCTCAAATGAACACTGGAGTGTCCATATAGCCTGACACAATCTGAGACACTTTTTTTTTGACAATTTTCAGTTTTTCACGTGGATAACGATAGTTCTGTTTATGCTGAAACTTCACATATGCTGTGAGTCTAGAGACATCAGAGACTTAATATACAAATTAAGTTCTTAGCAATGCATATTACTAATAAATAATTCGTGTTTTATATATATATATATTTATGGTAGGACATTTACAAATGTCTTAATGGAAAATGATCTAATGATTTTTGGCATAAATAAAAAATATATAATTTTGACCCATATAATGTTTTTTTGGCTATTCAATATATCAGTGCAACTTTATAACTGGTTTTGTGCTCCAGGGTCACATACACTATTATGAGGGCTTATGCTTTTCATGATGCAGAAAATGCAGACAGAATTGGGGAATCCAGTCATAAAAATGGAATTTACTGTATAGTGTGGAATGTCATGGATTTTGGCAAATGCTCATTGTGATTTCAGGCTGTTTTAGGCCGTATCACTATAGGAGGAACACATGAGGATATTAATAATTTTTTAAAACTATCATTATATTATATATTTATACATTACAAACTTGACCTCCACAACGGGTTGTCAAAATAAAAGATTGGCTTAACATGAAGCAACTGTGACAAAAATACAGGCCTATCTTACTACTGTTCTACAGAATGTACTTCTCAAAATAGTAATAATAGAATTAAATGACATTTTTAAATGTTTTTTTAAAGAAACATCGGTCAGTTTTTGTTTCATGTTTTATTTTGGGAGATTTCAGAGGCCCAAACGTTTAGATTTTCTATTTATATTTGGTATGTTTTGAATTGGCTTTAAATTGTGCAGTGTTAATTTTATTTCACATGTAATTTGTTCATTGTTACTGTTCATTATATAGTGTATCGTTGGTATCTATTATTGTCAGTTTGTTATATACAGTAGTTTAAATATGTCTTGATGACTAATTGTATTTCTGTTAATATTTCATATTTTAGATCTGCTGTCAGTGTTGTTGTTTTTATCATTTTAGATGAAATACTAGTTTTATATTTGCTTGAATAGCTCTTATTTTTGATATTTTTAATTGTATTTTTTCTTTTCATATAAGGTTTTAATCATTTTATTTTATGTTTTTTTTCAGCATAGTCATTTATTAATTTTTATTTTTCGTTTAGTTGTTTATAATTTTGCTTTACACTATGTTTTAGCCAACTGTAATAATTTATAAACATTATTCAAGTTCAATTTTCAATATTTCAAAATTCATTCATTCATAATTCATATTTTATATCATTTCAGTTTTGTTCTAATTAACAAAGTGCGTTTTTAATAGCTTGTGTTAACAGTAACATCATTGATTAAGATGGTGTGCATGTATACATGCGTGTGTGCGTGCGTGCATGCGTGCGTGTATTTATGTAAAAAAAAAAAACATTTTAAGGTCAACATTATTAGCCCCTTTAAGCTATATTTTTTCCAATAGTCTACAGAACAAATCCATCAATATACAATAACTTGCCTGATTACCTTAACCCGCCTAGTTAACCTAATTAACCTAGTTAAGCCTTTAAATGTCACTTTAAGCTGTATTGTGTCTTGAAAAATATCTAGTCAAATATTATTTACTGTCATCATGGCAAAGATAAAATAAATCAGTTATTAGAAATGAGTTATTAAAACTATTATGATTAGAAACGTGTTGAAAAAATCTCAGTTAAACAGAAATTGGGGGAAAAATTATATATATATATATATATATATATATATATATATATATATATATATATATATATATTAAGAGCACCCTTGGGTTTAAATTAATATGTAAAATTTGTGCATAAAATCATAACTGCAATAAAATGGCTTTAAGACAGTGGCTAATCCATGTTTCAACTCTATTTCAAGCTTCAGTAGTAGTTGCATGCGTGTTTCTTAATGCATTTGTACAGACGGTCAACAGGTGTTCTCCTCACCAGACGAGTGAACTACCTCGTTTACCTTCAAATCCCTGATTCAAGTTGGTTCCGAATCACCAGTTTACCTTTTAATTACCTGTTCAGGGCATGGCCTTCAGAAATATACACCAAACACAAACACCTCAGAGCACCTAAGAGTGACGTGCCACCTATGGTGAGGATAAATCCCACACATTGCTCTTAATGCGCTCAAAATGGCGAGTGGCCAAGCAAACAGCTTTAGTACTTACACGCGCAGTGTTGTTAATTGAATTGAAGCTGTGCAATCTTGTAAAAGTTGAACAGAGCATTTACCAGCATGTGTAATGAAGCTAGTATATTTTTATTGCATTAGCAGAGCGCTCTCTGCGTCACTGGCCTATTACTTGATTCAATTAGTCAATTGAGGCTGTGAACTAGCAAAGGAGATCAGCCTGCAGCTCCAGAGGTGTGCCAGCGTGATGGAGATTGCCTGTTATCTGTTAAAGCCGCTCCAAGTAGACACACGCTTAGCTCAATAACAGATGGCACAGGACTTAACCCGTTTGGACAACTGGCAGTGTGGGTGTTTTTACTTCAGATGCTGGTGGAGATGTTTTATTAAGCAGTCTTGACATTCTGGGCTAATATCAAAGATCAGAAGGTTTGTAGAGCATGTCCCATCATGCCTTCTGAACTTCCTAACATCTGTTTTAAGCAGCTCAGGCTCATTGGAAATACCTCCACCTACCCTTTTGCAATACATTGCTCTTGGTACGTTTTGTTGCACGTTTCAGATGGCAAATCCACAAGAGGGTGCAAATCTGAAATGTGTTACTGGGGGGTCCATTTTGTTGTACTTCTCAGAGACAGGTCCTTCTTGTACAGGAGAGGGTGGAGCTTATTGTACAGATCACCTAGCAAACCCCTGAGCTAAACCCTTACCTAAACCCAACCAATAAGGGCTTCAAAAGCAAATGTAAGTGGAAAGTGCACTACGCCCACATATTCACTTACAGGCCACTTTATTAGGTACACCTTACTAGTGCCGCGTTGGACCCCTTTTGCCCTCAGAACTGCTTTAATCCTTCATGGCAGAGATTCAACAAGGTACTGGAACTATTCCTCAGAGATTGTGGTCCATATTGACATGGTAGCATCACACAGTTGCTGCAGATTTGTCGGCTGCACATCCATGATGCGAATCTCTCGTTCCACCACATCCCAAAGGTGCTCTATTGGGTTGAGATCTGGTGACTCTGGAGATCATTTAAGTACAGTGAACTCATTGTCATGTTCAAGAAACCAGTCTGAGATTATTCGCTCTTTATGACATGGTGCGTTATCCTGCAGGATGTAGCCATCGGAACATGGGTACACTGGTCATAAAGAGATGGAACTGGTCAGCAACAATACTCAACAACAATAGTCTGTGGCGTTGACACCATGCTTAATTGGTACTAATGGGCCCAAAGTGTGCCAAGAAAATATCCCCCACACCATTACACCACCACCACCAGCCTGAACCATTGATGCAAGGCAGGATGGATCCATGCTTTCATGTTGTTGACGCCAAATTCTGACCCTACCATCCAATTGTCGCAGCAGAAATAAAGACTCATCAGACCAGACAACATTTTTTAAATTTTCTATTACCCAATTTTGGTGAGCCTGTGCGAATTGTAGCCTCAGTTTCCTGGTGTGGTCTTCTGCTGCTGTCGCTCATCCGCCTCAAGGTTAGACGTGTTGTGTGTTCAGAGATTGGGTGATTAGAAATTTTTGCGTTACCGAGCAGTTGGACAGGTGTACCTAATAAAGTGGCCAGTGAGTGTAGCTTTACTTTGATTTTACATTGCTTTAATCTGTTTTGTGAAAGCATGCTTTACCAAACACAAACTCGAGTGCTCTGCATCACAAGCTCAACGCCGTACAAAATGAGCTACCGAGTAGTTTCACAACCCAGAAAAGTTGTCCAAATCAGTGCTCGAAAATAACTTTTTTGCCTTGTAGCACTGGTTAGGAGCACCAGCCAAAATGTATGCGCACCCACCTAAAATTTAAAGCTCCACTACTACAAATCTTTTGTTAACAGAGTTATTTCATGTCCCGATTTTCAGCTTTTATGAGCAGCACAGCTGTTAGTTCCAATGCAGCGGGCCAGTTGTAAGAGCTTAAAAGGCTTAAACGTTTTGTAGTGAAAACAAGCGTTGCAGGCTTTTGTTTACTGTAATAGGCATGACAACTGTTTGAAACTATTCCTGTGTGCTGAGTTTTGCGTTTTTAAAGTGCAAAGATATATTCTGCATAAATGTCCCCTAAATCTGCGTATGCGGTGAACATTTTGCAGTCAAAACAAGTCGCACGATAAAAACTTTATGCACTCGGACGAATGTTATTTTCGACCCCCCCACCCCCACCCCTCGCCATTTTTTAGTTTAATGTGCCACCAAGGGTGAAATAATTGATCCAAAGTGACAGTAAGAACTTGTACAATGTTCTTACTTATTTAGTAGTTTCTTTTGATCTTTCTTATTGGTAAAGAATCCAGAAAAAAATGTCATTTTTCTACTTTGAAATACATTTTCTGCTTGAAAATTTAACATTTAATTCAACATTATCTCTCTAATCTGTCACAAGAGCTCTAAGAAAATGCCCTAATATGCTGAAACTCAAGAAACATTTTAGATCATGATTATGTTAACAATTGTGCTGCTCCATGTTATTTAGACAATTTTTAAAAAGTGATGCATTTTTCCCCAGAAATCTTTGATGAATATTTGAAATATATTTGTAGCATAAATGACATGCCTTTCTTTTAGATCAATTTCAACTAACAAATTTAGATTTCCACAAATGCTCTGACTGGTTGACCAATGTTTTTTATAGCAGATGTTCTCCACAATACTTAAAATATGGCTTCATCCTTCCAAAAGAGCACACATTCTTAACTTTTGTTCCAGACTTTAATACTTTTGGCCTGAGCAGGACACACCTGGAGTCTCGTGGGGCAGAAAGTCTGTTTGTGACACACATGCTTTGCTCTCCGTCTGTCTTTCACTGCTTGCTCTCCTCTCTCTGAAAGACACTTTCACAAGGAGGCCTTGTTCAACAGCTTGACTGGTAAGAGACTCCACGCAGAGGGACACAATGACCAGCCCTCATCTGGCACTTCTCAAGGCCGGTTTCGAGATCAGTTCATGTGGCCCGAACCCTGTTTGAGGCTTTTATACGGTCAAATGAAGCACTGACTCCAGAACAGAGGCATTATGATCTTGGCTGACATGAGTGTAGCCCTGGGATTTTGACTTTTGCATATGTGTGTTCACATGACTCTACAGACTTTAGCAAATCGGTATTTTGCATATTTTTGTGAGCTTCTTGGCTTCGAACTGTTCAGATAATAGAGAACCTGTTTTCAGTCACAGGATTAAGAATAACAAAATTTTGTACAGAACTTTACACTTTTTCTTGCACTACTTTAAAACCAAGTCAGAATTGTAAGATATAAACTCTGATTTATACGTGCAGTAAACAGTATCTACTCACTGGCCACTTTTTTAGGTACACCTGTCCAACTGCACATTAACACAAATTTCTAATCAGCCAATCACATGGCTGCAACTCAATGCATTTAGGCATGTAGACATGGTCAAGGCGATCTGCTGCAGTTCAAACCGAGCATCAGAATAGGGAAGAAAGGTGACTTTGAACGTGGCATGGTTGTTGGTGCCAGACGGGCTGGTCTGAGTATTTCAGAAACTGCTGATCTACTGGAATTTTCACGCACAACCATCTTTAGGGTTTACAGAGAATGATCCGAAATAGTTTCTGTGGTCACAAATGCCTTGTTAATGCGACGTTCAGATGGTAGGATCAGAATTTTTCATCAATGACATGAAACCATAGATGCCTTGTATCAATGGGTCAGGCTGGTGGTGGTGGTGTGGGGCATATTTTCTTGGCACACTTTGGGCAACGCCACAGCCTATCCGAGTATTGTTGATCACCATGTCCATCCCTTTATGACCACAGTGTACTCATCTTCTGATGGCTACTTCCAGCAGGATAACGTGTCATGTCATAAATTGCGAATCATCTCAGACTGGTTTCTTGAACATGTCAATGAGTTCACTGTACTCAAATGGCCTCCACAGTCACCATAACTCAATCCAATAGAGCACCTTTGGGAGGTGGTGGATTGCGAGATTCGCATCATAGATGTGCAGTTGACAAATCTGCAGCAACTGCATGGTGCTATCATGTCAATATGGAGGAAAATCTCTGAGGAATAGTTCCAGTCCCTTGTTGAATCTCTGCCATGAAGGATTAAAGCAGTTCTGAAGGCAATAGGCAGTCCAACCTGCTACTAGTAAGGTGTACCTAATAAAGTGGCCCGTGAGTGTATATTATATCTCTCTATCATCTCATCGGGGTTTAAATTAGATTTTACACATGCACAGTAAGAGGTCTATTATATCATGGTTTTTCATTTCAATGAGCTACTTTCACATAGTTTTTCTGTGTAATCATATGCTCGATGGACTTTGCTTGTGATACTGCAGCCACATAACACAAATTTCCAAAAATGAATTTATCCTGAACAGAGACCTAGCAGTATGTCAAAGGTACAGCAGTGGTTCTCAACCATTCCCCACATTCTGACTTAAAATTCCGCACTTTGTGCAGTCATGACCAAATGGTTAGAAAGATGGACTTGTGATCCAAAGGTTTGAGTCCCGGCAGCGGCAGGGATTGTAGATGGGGCGTGAGTAACTACCACTGCTCTAGGTGTGTGTTCACGGGTCGCTTGGAGATTTTTGCTAAAATGTTTGTAATAAAGTGCTCTGTGATTTTAGATTTGGCCTTTTTTACGGTAGCTCTAAATTGTCAAAATACATCTCAAATTGCTTTATGCAGATGCAAAACAAAAAAACAAGACTCGTACAGAATTTTTTTATGATGGACAAAAGTTTGTCAGTATGTAAATGTGATCAACACAACGTGAGGTCGAACTTATTTTTTGGAAACAGTGTGCAACGAACTTTACATGGAGCGCTGTGAAAAAGAAACATGTGAAAACCAAAGGAAAACTTCATCTACAGATGCATCCGGATTAAAGTACACTCAACAAAAAAAAAATTGTTGAATGAACATGACTTAATCGTGGCACCCTTTATGCATCTAATCCAATCAAGTAAACGTGAACTGCTTTGAACATGTTGTATGAACGCAAAGCACATTTGTAGATAAAACATGGTTTCAATATGTCAGTCTAACTTCTTTGCAACTAATTGACTCAAAATGTTTGTATTGTGTTATTCTAATTAAAATGATTCTAATTTACTCAATGTAACACTAAAGCTTTACTTTAACAAAATTATGTCTTGTTAAATCAGCTAGTAAATTTCTTGTTCAATATTGTTGTTTAAATTACATTTTTTAAATGACAATACTATGAAGCAAGATTTAAAATTAAGTAATTCAACACAAAAAGGACAGAAAACATGTTATATATATATATATATATATATATATATATATATATATATATATATATATATATATATATATATATATATATATATATATATATATATATTTTTTTTTTATTTATTTATTTATTTATTTATTTATTTTATTATAGCCTTTAGCAGGCACCAATCACATTTAAACAAATTTCTTCTTTAATATTCTGATACAAAATGTTATATAATATCTAGAAGCAGCGCCTTCAAGTTCAAACTGCACAAAATGTCAGCTTCAACCTGTCGCATGTGCCGAAAACACGCGGTGATACTTCTTGTTGTTTTCGTATGGTGACATCCAAACGCACTACCGCCACCTACTGATATGCGCGAAGTGACTCTCCAGAGTGAGAGTTGTCGATTTGAAGCGTCTCAGTCTCATTGAATAAAGATGTTCTGATCAAATTAATTTGATTATTTCTTGATTCAGTTTCAAATAGCCAGAATCAATCATTTAACATACGTAAACTTGATTTGTTCTTCTCAATCTGACAAATTTTTATTTTGTAAATCCAATACATGCCTAGTTGATTTTTTTGAGTGTACTGTAGATACTCTTGCTGTTGCTCATTCTTAAAGTTTTGGTTAAACTGCTGTAAATCACATGTGGCTTTTACTTCATGTTACAAACCTATTGGAAAGATTATTTAAACAGTGACTCTTAACAAAATACACTTCCCATTAAAAAAAAAGTCAAATAAAAAAGGACTTCAAGTGCATTTTCACACTCTGAATAGTCCAAGCTGAGGATACTGATGTGGAAACAGCAGAAGTGTGCTTTATTTCACACCTGCGGTCATTTGGTGACGGTTTTGCCAATAACTTTCCACTGCATTCTGGAAATCTGCCTTGTGATTTAGGCCTTGAAGAAATAGAGATGAGAGATTTGAATTCCCCACACAAAGTTTACGACTCTGCTTTGCATAGATAAATATGCAGAAACGCCAAACCAACAGAAACACGTTTGCATGCTTTTCATCACTGCGCATGTTTTCCTAAAATAGCCTCCTCTTCAACTTCAGCTTTAATTAACTTAAAGTAATAAGCTGGTATTAGTGGCTTTGAATGGTCGACGTGGGAGAGGAGTCGGGGGGGTGGTTGCTGCTCTCAGGTGCTCAATCATATGAGCGGATGGTTGCCAGCGCTGTATTAAGGCAACCTCTGCTTTCATTTCCAGAAACTCCTCCACAATACTGGAGTGAAATATTGAAAAGCGTGGAGAGTTGATTATTGTTGTGAGCCACAGGGTGTGTTCTCTTGAGGTCACTGTCGGCTGATGTCTAAGATAACAGGGAGATTTCATGAAGATTGCCTGTAGTTTCAGAGGAAACTTTCTGAATATTTTGTTTTTACCAGGATTGTAAATAAACATTATTGCACATGCAGCCCTAAGAATTGCATGATGTTGTGTAACTCGTCTAGTTTTGCATGCGTAAACAGCACTCATATTATCATGAAAGAAAACGTGTCAGTCAAAAATGAAAACCAAGCCCTGAAATGATTTTTAAAAAGCATCAATACTGTAGTCGTCTTGTGTGGGGAGGAGATCCTCAGAGAAATGTGTAAAAGCTGGAGTCAAACTTGCGTCTAGGTTTTTTAAAGATATTTTGATGCAAATTAAGTCATTTATTTAAGAATATTTCAGTAAAGATTTTGAGACTTTATAATTAAGTGTATTTTAAGGATATATTTTCATGATTAGTCAAATGTATTAATTGTTTTAATAATTAAATCAGATTTCTAAAAGTTTTTAAAAGGCATTATTCAGTTTTGAGATTTTAGTTTTAATTGTAAGACAATTTATAAAGATTTTTAAGACTTAAAGTAAATCTTAAAGTCATTTAAAATATATATATTTTTAATAACATAATTTTAAAGACCTTTAAACAATCAAATATATGCCTTTTTTAATATAATTATTTTTTTTGGGTAGGTTTTTTTTCAAAATTTGCTATTTTGTCAATCAAAAATGACAATTGAAATGAAAATTTCGTCTTGTGTGAGGATGAGATTAAGTCATTTATTTATGAATATTTTAGTTGATTTTGAAACTTTATAAAGAAAATGAATTTTAAGGATTTTTTTTTTTCAAAATTTGCCCAAAATAATTTTTAAAAACCATAATTATTGTAGTCTTGTGTGAGGAGGAGACCCTCAGAGAAATGTGTGTCAAAGTTAAAGTCAAATTTGCTTCCAAAATTTTATTGCAAATAAATTGGTTTATTTATGAATATTTTGGTCAAGATTTTGAGATTTTTTTTATTATTTTCTTGAAATTTATTAATTCTTTTAATTGTTAAATAATTTTTTTAAAGGCATTATTCAGTTTTGAGATTTTAATTGTACGAAAATTTGTAAGTAAAGATTTGTTTAAGACTTAAAGTAAATCTAAACTCATTTAAAATATAATTTTACTTGTAAGATTGTTTTAAAGACCTTTAACCAATCAAATTTATGCCTTTGCCCTTTTTTTTTGTAGTTTTTTTTTTTTTTTTTTTTTTTTTTTTGCTATTTTGTCAAGCAAAAATAAATACCAAGTCTTAAAAGGATTTTTAAAAAGCATCATAACTCTATCGTCTTGCGTGAGAAGAGATTTTAATGCAAATTACATCATTTTACAAAAATATATATTTTAGTTAAGATTTATAACATATTTTGAGATTTTCTAAGTAAAATGTATTTTAAAGATATATTTTCAGAATTAGTCAAATTGAAATTTTTAAGATCTTTTTATACTTAAATCAGATTTAAGGCATTATTCAGTTTTGAGATTTTAGTTTTAATTGTAAGACAATTTTAAAGTTTTTTTAAGACTTTAAATAAATCTTTGTCATTTAAATTATTATTTTACTTGTAAGATTGTTTTAAAGCCCTTTAAACAATCAAATATATTGCTTTGTTTGTTGTAGGTTTTCCTTTCAAATTTGCTATTTTGTCAATCAAAAATCAAAACCAAGGCCCAAAATTATAAAAAAAAAAAAAAAACGGTAGTCGTCTTGTGTGAGGAGATCCTCAGAGAAATGTGTAAAAGTGAGATTTTAATACAAATTAAGTCAGTTATTTATAAAGATTTTAGTAAAGATTTTTTTAAAGTAAAATCTATTTTAAAGATCTATTTTCATAAGTCAAATTTATTAATTCTTTTAATAATTAAATTTGATTTTCAAAAAAAAAAAAAATAAAGGCATTATTCAGTTTTGAGATATTAATTTTAACAATTTGTAAGTGAAGATTTTTAAGACTTAAAGTAAATCCTTAAGTCATTTCAAATATTATTTCATTTGTGGGATTGTTTTAAAGACCTTTAACCAATCAAATATATGTCTTTGTTTTTTGGTTTTTGTCCCTCCAAATTTAGATACATATACATGTTTACATGCAAACAAATGACTTTTAAAAAGCATCATAACTGTGTGAGAAGGAGATTCTCAGAGAAATGTTTTAATGTTGAAGTGTAATTTGCTTTAAGCTTTTTGAAAGATTTTAATGCTAATTAAGTCATATTTATTTATTCATTTTTAAATTAATATATTACTAAACATTTTTAGATTTTGTAATTAAAAGGCATGTTAAATATATATTTTGAGAATTATTACAATTTCTATAGATTTTTCAATGCTTTTTTTAAAGGCATTGTTCAGTTTTAAGATTAATTTTTTAAATTGTAGGACTAAGTAAAATATTCTTTTTTGTTTTAAAGATCTTTTTAAAATTTGGTTAAATAATTTAAATATTTTACAATCAAATAGATATGAGTTTTTTTTATGTTTATTTATTTTTAAATTTGTATTTGTTTTTCAAGAACTTTAAAGATCACAAATTTAATTGATTATTTATACATACAAACTTTTTATGTCAATTAGTTCACCCCAACAGGGGTGCTGTTGAAGGATGCTGTGAGATGTAGTTATTTAGGAAATGTGCAAGTATTAAATGTTAATGTGAGATGTGTGAACCGGGAAATGTCCCTCATGCTGTCTGATCTTAATGGAGTTCTCAGGCCTGACTGGTGTTTGCGTGTCTGTGTTTTTCAGGTGGGGTATGTGTGATGGTATGTGAGTGTTTACCATGGTACAGAAGAAACTCTGGCTTCTGAATGTCAGCGTCGCGGTCGCCCTCTCTCTACTGCGTAAGTAACTCTACTTTCTGAATCTGCATCTCTCACATGTTGCATTTCTTCAATAAATGTACATATAAATATATTTAGCTTAATTCTTTCTATCAGCTGGTGTATTGTAGGCCTGATGTTCATGCTGTCCTTCTTCATGATATATTTTTTTCTGCTTTATTATTTTAAGTAATGCAGTGTTGGGTGATATAGCCCCAAAATTACATCACAATATTTGTGATTAATTATATTTATCACAATATAAAACAATGGAACAATGTTGATGATTGCAGCTGGTAAGGTATAGCATTTATTAGATTATTTATTATGTTTGGCCAATATAATCCATGTAATTCCAGTAAATGAGATGCATAAACTAAACTACTAAAATTATGAAAAAATACTTCATTTATTTATTTTAGATGCCCTTCCAGCCGCAACCCAGTACTGGGAAACACCCACACACTCTCACGTTCACACACACTCATACACTACAGCCAATTTAGTTCATTCAATTCACATATAGCCAACACGGGGAGAAATGCAAACTCCACGCAGAAATGCCAACTGACCCAGCCAGGACTCGAATCAGTGACCATTTTGCTAACAGTGCTAACCACTGAGCCACTATGCGGCCTTGAATAAATACTTATAAAATCAAAAAAACGGTATTATCGTGGAGTATATGATATGGCACACCCCTAATGTTGATAGACACGGCAAAAGCAAATTGAGTTTTTTCCTGAGAGAAACGAATGCACTTGCTATAGAAGCTCCGCCTTCTTCTGGAAAGGGGGTGGGGAATTGCAGCTCATTTGCATTTAAAGAGACAAACACGAAAACTGTTTGTTCCACTAAAAAATGACCTTTACAGCATTTTGTAATAAATGATTTATGCAGTGTTTGAGCTGAAACAACACAGACACATTCTAAGGACACCTGAGACTTAAACAAGGGGTGAAATATGTACCTTGTAAAAGCATTTCCTTTAAGTGTTTTTAGACTTGAGTCTTATTTAAGATTTTAATTTTTTTAGTCAATTTTTTTGTCTTTGGATTTTTTAAAATGAGTTTTAAAGTCTAAATTAAAACTTGTTTTAAAAAGTAAGACCTTTGAAGTCAAGTATAAGATTTATAAAGTTAATCTTTACACTTTTTAAGTAAACATTTTGATACTTTTAAAATTGATACTTTGATACTTAAAAAGTTGCATATAATCAGATTTTTTTACTTCTAAATATTTGTCAAATTTTTTATATAAGATTAATAAGATTTTTTAAAGGACACCTATGGTGAAAAATCTACTTTTCAAGCTGTTTGGACAGAAATGTGTGTAAGTATAGTGTATAAACTGTCATATTGGGGTGAAATAAACACACCCAGTCCTTTTAATATTTGTCAAATTTTTTATGACTTTTAAAGTCATGAATAAGATTTTTTAAGTAAATCTTTAAAGTTTTTAAGTAAAACTTTTGATCCATTTACTTTTTGTGATTTATATTTATTTTAAGGCTGGCCGATATTGCAAAAAAAATCACGATATCATGTTTCGATGCACTGTGTTTGTCTGAGGTAATTAGTCTTCCGTTATTTCTGAAATGTGTATATTCAAAGTGTGAAGCAGATTGGTTCTACATGAATCCCTGTGCGCATGCGGCATTTGGAAAAGTTTAGATGTTTTTCAACTACTGTAGGTGTACCTGGAAATTTCATGCGCGTCACACCACTTGCACACCATGTGCGCTCCCTCTATTGCAAATGACAAACTTACACCCTAAACTTATTGGCGTTGCTTCCAGGGCACCCGCTCAGCAGCCACATTTTAATAAAACTACAGCGCTTAATATCGAAACTTCAAACTATTTTTTATCGTTATTTACAATGGTGTTCGGTCAATAAATATCGATACGATTTCATCACCCAGCTCTAATTAATTAATTAATTTTATTTATTTATTTTTTGCATATAATCTAATTGTGTCTGTTTTCTCTCTCTGCTGGTGTTTACAGACACACACAAGCGCACACCAGGGGTTGGCCTCAGCCTGTTTACTCAGAGAGCACGTTTGGTTGAAGGGTTAATTCCCATTCATTATCTAACAGACGACCCTCTATGTTCCTAATGTCCCGCAACCTGTCCAGCGAGAGCATTTGTGGTGTTTGAGCTGGTATTTCACAGAAAGCACCCCAAACATTGGGGGGGAAAGGGAATCAAATCCTCTCTGTATAAAAATGAATTCTGTAAATCCGGATTTAGATCAGTCTGGGATTTAGATTTCCCTTCTCTCGAGGTCAGGGTTTGGGGGGTTCTGTGGGGGCGGTGAGGGGGGGTCTCGATCTCTGGATAAGAGGGCGGAGGGAGGCTTGGGTTATTTCAGAGAGCGTCATCTTTGAGAGATTACCCATAATCACAGGCAAGACCACAAGCATAGAGAGCTTCTGGTGTGAGGGAGGGTGTTTGCAGCTTGTCAATCTGTAATCCTGTCAAAATCATGTTTAGACTATATACATTTTTATTTAGTTTTAAGTTCTATATTTATTATTTAATTTTAATAGTAATATTTTTAAACACTGTCTTTCCTAAGGTTTTTAAGAACTTTTAACATGTACTAATGAAGACGAAACAAAACATACAAAATTATATTAGGTAACTTTAAAATAATGGTCCATTAGGTTATGTAAGTTCATGCATTTACTAACATGAACAAACGTTTAGTTAAACATTTATTACAGTATTAGTTCATCTTAGTTGATGTTAGTTACCGTTATTTAAAGGGCACCTATGGTAAAAAAATCAACTTTTCAAGCTGTTTGGACAGACATATGTGCATGTATGGTGTATAGACTGTCATATTGGGGTGATATAAGCACACCCAGAGTTTTTTTATTTTTATTTAACAACATAAAAAATGGTGGACCAATTGGAGCGGTTTTCAAACCGACCGAAACTTTACGTAGGAGAGCGGTCCCCCCGCCCACTAATATTGATTGACAGGCCCGTCATCATATCCTCAGTTTGTTGATTCACGTCCGCCATTTTCAGCGTGAGTCGAAGCGATATCACTATTCAATTCAATTCACCTTTATTTGTATAGCGCTTATACAATGTAGATTGTGTCAAAGCAGCTTCACATAAAAGGTCACAGTAAATAGGAACAGTGTAGTTCAGTTTGTAGTGTTTAAAACTAAACTAAAGGAACACGCTAGCTCTATTTTTAGATGCAAGGCTCATTGGGCTCAACACAAGATCAATATTCTCCACATTATCGCTCTAATCGGAATTATTGGTTGTATCTTTAGGTAGGTTTGCAAACATGTGTACTTCTCATTGAGTCTACCTTATACTTCAGCCGTTTGCATTTCTCGCGATCCCAGAAGCTCCCTGTGATCTTAACTAGCATGCGTTTTACAATTCTAAACATAGGTTTCTATCAGGGTACACTCAAGTCGACGGCTGGGCGCCGCGGACCGCTGCAGAAACCTATGTTTAGAATTCAAAAATGCATGGCGGGACGATTCGGGACACTTCATGCTTCTGGTGCGCCACAGAGAGTGTCTGGTGTGCCGTGTCGCGGCTTTCGAGCGGCGCATCCGGTGCCTCAGTCAAAGTTAATTCAGTGTGCGTGGTTATTAGTTTCTGTGTACAAGCTCGGCACTTGAAACTAGCACACAGTTGGCTGTAAAACTGTACAAAGACACAAATGATTTTGTACTCTCTGCTTGGTCTGTGTCAGAGTCGTACATGTACAACTGATTGCTGATCATCTCACTCCAGCTTTTTCTCTGTCTGCCTGTCAGACTCTGTTGCAAACGCAGAGCGGGTGAGCTCATGGCCCCGCCCCCTTGTTACGTTGACGGGAAGCCGAAACTAATTTACATGTGAAGCAACACACCCATAAATCAGCGAACTGTGGACACGCCCCCAACATGTCACTTTTTAACACATTATAATAAAAAATCTGAATTGTGTTTTAAACTGAACCTAAACTGGCTCACTCAGAAGAACCATAATATTAATATTAAATCATAAAAAAGAGGTAAACTATGTGCCCTTTAAATTAGTTCATGTTAGTTCATGTTAACTCGCTGTCCATTAACTAATGTTAGCAAGCACAACTTTTGGATTTTAATAATGCATTTGTTAATGTTGAACTATGTTTGATTAGTGCTTTACAAGATGAATCATATTTGGTTAATGTTAGTAAATGCATAACTAATATTATCTAATGGACCATTTATATATAAAACGTACAATTACAAATTTATAAATAAATGCATGTACATACACATGCAATATAAAGGTATCAAAACAATGGTAAATTAATAGCAGGTGATACAAGTTATAAGGACAAACGATTCGTATCAGCTTTGTTCAGAAATCATACAAAGGGATTACACATTTTGAAAAACTTTTTGGGTTTTCTCTTACTTATATACGTTCATTTTTCTAATGCCAAACAATGAGACCGTTCCTGCAACCATTGTTTAAAAAGGAGGACTTTAGGAATTTTTCCAAGTGTTGCATAAACAGAAGATCAACAATTTCTTATCTGAGCTAGTAAAAGAGCTTGTAACAAGAAAAAAATTTTAGTATACAAATTTTTGGAAATTTGGGAATAATTTTAATACTAATATGTAATTTATTTTATTTTTATTTTATGTTTTCATTTCTTTTATTGCTTATAAAAACAAAACATGTTGTGAAATAGATTTCTAAGTATGCATTATGTTGAAATTTGTTATTAAACTTGTTTTGTATTTGTTATTAAAACTGTTATAACACTTGTTATTTTTAATGTGCATTATGATTTCCATTAAGCTAATGAAAATGAAGGGTAATTATTTATATTTTTAAAGAAAGAAATATATGTTATTATTTGCCTAATATGAATGAGCAAAAATGTTAAAATCCTTTTTATATTTATTTTTGATTTCCCTTTTTTCTTTACTTTCTTTTCTTTTTTTCTCCCCTTTTCTTAAGTCATGACATTTCTTTCCAGGTTCTCATTAGAAACATGAAAAACATTATTTTTATGTAAGTGACTTTATTTATTTTTAATGTACAGGATTATTTGCATTACAGTATTAATCTGTTCCTATTTATCAGGTGGGAAATGTATATTTAGATAATGTACAATATTTAAAAAAAACTTATTTTTATGTAATTTTTACTCTTCATATAAAATTTTATACATGTTTTTGATACATTAATTCTGTTTTTAATTAATTTCCCTGTTTTTTTTATAATTTTGAAAAACAAAATATGTCATTAATTGCATTTTTAAGCATAAATTATGATGAAATTTGTTGGTAAAATTGCTTGTAACACATTTGTTATTAAAACTGTTATAAAATTAGTTCTTTTTAATGTACTGGATGAGTTTTATTACTGTACTAAAGTCATAAAAATGAAGAAAATTTGTTAATATTTTTATTATTATTTGCCTAAGATAAATAACAATATGATTTTATATATATTTTAGATTTTCCCTTTATTTTTTGTCTTTTTTTCTCTCTTTTTCATTTCTTTTCTTTTGTTATGACATATTTATTTCCAAGTTTCCATTACAATCATGAAAAACATATTATTGTTAGGTAAGTAACTGTATAAAAAGTCAAAATAATTACACATTATTATATTTTATGATTTTATTTTATGATCATTATGTTGGTATTTTTATATTTATCAGGGGAACATTTATATTTAAATGCAAAAAACAACAAAAAAGGAGTAAAATAAGTAAAGATTATATATAAAAATATCAGATATATTTTTTACTTATTATATAAATTTTCATTTAGTTTATTTTTGTGATGTAATATATTATTAATATACAAAATAATAATAGCCTTGTGTTTGTGTGTGTGTTTTTGAGACTCTTCCTAATCCTTTGTCTGTCCCATTGAGGCCTTCAGGGAGAGAAAGTGTCACAGACAGAGGGGTTTGTCATATTAATATGCTGTATGTTCATTTACATGCATATCATCTACCCTGCACCCCACCCCTTAATCTGGATTTGCATTTGCCCCTTTTAGTGAGTGTTTTTGTGTCCTCCTGCTTCTCTTTTGTGTCTTGTTTTTCTCGGTCACGCTCTCATTTTCCATCTCAGATTCTCCTTTTGGCTCTTGTTCATGTCTGTGTCCTGTCACGCCTCTATTGCTTTTTCCAGGGCATCAGAACTGCTGCTTTTATCGTTAAGCACACACTGTAAATGCAACACTTGCCTCCAATGACAAATATTGGTGATTTCCACCCTCTTGGTTTGTTCTGTGAAGCACCAGTGCAAACAGAAAACACATGTCAGGTGACAAATGCAGTGTTTGTTGTTTGTCCCTTGTAATTTATTGTTTTGCTACTTGCTATTTTTAGAAAACTACATTTATCTCTAAATGCATTGGAGTGTCACATGTTTAATTGTGTTTCTGAATTGCATTACTCTTTCAAAAAACAAGGGCCTTGTCATAAGACTATTCAATTCTCTCTCTTATAAAAAAAGAGCAAAACAAATGACCCACATCCAGCCCACACCAGCAAAATGCAGCTTTTTTTATTCTTGTTCACTGTATTGACTAGCTCAAAATCAGCACTAAGTAACAAAAATACCATCTGGACTAACTTTATATCAAACTAAATTTATATGGACCAGATCTAAACCACTGCTAATCAGCATAAATCAGTCTAGGCCAGTGAAAAATCACACTGAAATCTACCTGCACCAACCTAAATAAATCAGTCTGTAGCCCTCGAAACTTTTAATTAAATAGTCTAGACAAGAATATGTTGTAAAATACATTTGTGAGTATACATTGTTGAAATCTGTTTATTGTACAGGATGATTATTGTACTAGGGGAATCAAATTTAGAATAAATATTCATAGTTTTAAAGAAGGAATATGTATTATTATATAGCAGCAGGTAATAATAACAATACTCAAACCAATGCAAACCATCAGAGCTCATTGTAGAGAAGCACTAACCAGCTGACAAACTAATATTTGTCTAGACCTTTTCAGAATTGGCATTAATCAATCTAGACCTGTGCTACACAACAGAAACTCAGTCTACATGAATCAATATAGAAGTTCTAACCAGCATAAACCATAACAATCCCACATACAATCACCTGGAATTGCACTAAACCATCATATAAATCATCAGTAACCAGTATAATTTAGTCTCTAGACCGGCTCAAAACCAAAGCTGACCTAACAAACCAACAGAAATGTCATCCCAAGTTTAACCAACATAAATCAGTCTAGACAACCCAGTGAAAATACCATCTGGACCAACTTTAAAGCAAAGATCATTCTGGACCAGTTCTAAACCACTATTAACTAACATGGATAAAACAATCTAGACATGATTTCTAACCCTCATGCTTCCATCTGGATTAGCTCTAAGCCAATACAAATCAATGCCAAATAGTTCAAAAATCAATCTGGAACAACTCAATCATAGCTGAACAGTACCAACCAACAGAAAATCATCTAGACCAACTATTAACTGATTAAATCATTCTGAACCAGTTCTAAACCATCACTAACCAGCATAAAACAATCTAGACTAGAACTAACCCACATGCATCCCTCTCGACTGACTCAGCCAAGACAAATTAATTTGGAAAATTTCAAAACAAGCACTAACCAGCATAAATCAGTCTGGACCAGCTTAAAATCGGACCACTATTAGCCAACATAAAAACCATCTAACCATCTGGATCAACGTTAATCCAGAAAAAATCGGTCTGGACAAGTTCTATCCACCACTAAGCAGCATAAATCCCATCTAGACTTGCACTAACCTACATAATTTTTTTTTTTACTTTAACAATAAACCAAAATACCTGCATCAATGAGCTTGTCCAATATTTATACCTGCACCAGCTCAGAAAAGATACCTAGCCTGCGTTAACCTATAGAAATACCATCTGCACCTATTTTCAGAATAAATCAGTCTGGATCAAGTCTAAACCCCCATTAACCAGCATAAATCCCACCTAGGCCTAGATTTTATCTTCCACACTAGCTTTAAGCCAACAAAAATTAGCCTGGACAATCTCACCATAGCTTACCAGCATTAACCAACAGAAATACTAACTTATGCCAAAATAGTTCAGCATGGACCAGTTCTAAACCACTGCTAAACTGCATAAATACATCCCTCTGCTCTGGAGTAACTGTAAATCAGCCTGAAACAACACAAACCATCATTAATCGGCATAAATAAAAATAGATCCACCTAAACCATACTAAATTGGTTTTTATTGGCACTAAACTAGCATAGATCAGTAAGACATGGTAATCTGTGCTGGTCTAAGCTGGTCTTTCTAACAGGGAAAAGTCCAACAATATTCCAGTTTACATTTTTGTGATGTATGATGGTTTTCCCCAGCTCTATCTCTGAATTAAAGAAACAACAACAATCATACATCTACATAAATAAGACTAAATCCATCCTAACCATCTTAAATTAGTTTGAAATGACAATAAACCAGCACTAGCCAGAATAGATATGTTGGATGCATGTTTATGGATTGGTCTAAGCTGATCTTTCTAGCAGGGAAAAGTCTAATATTCTGGTTTTGCACTTTACATATGTGATGCGAGTTGGTTTTCCTCAGGTTTTTCTCTTAAAACAACAACAACAATCAATCATCATAAAAAAAGACTAGATAGGCCCTAACATCCTAAATTGGTTTGAAATGGCACTAAACCAGCATAAATCAGTAAGACATGGTAATCTGTGCTGGTCTAAGCTAGTCTTTCTAGCAGGGAAAAGTCTAACAATAATTCAGTTTTACATTTTTGTGCTGTATGATGGTTTTCCCCAGGTCTATTTCTGAATTAAAGAAACAACAACAATCATACATCTACATAAATAAGACTAAATCCATCCTTACCATCCTAAATTAGTTTGAAATGACAATAAACCAGCACTAGCCAGCACAGATATGTTGGATGTATGTTTATGGATTGGTCTAAGCTGATCTTTCTAGCAGGGAAAAATCTAATATTCTGGTTTTGCACTTTACATATGTGATGCGAGTTGGTTTTTCTCTTAAAACAACAACAATCAATCATTATAAAAAAAGACTAGATAGGCCCTAACATCCTAAATTGGTTTGAAATGGCACTAAACCAGCATAAATCAGTAAAACATGGTAATCTGTGCTGGTCTAAGCTGGTCTTTCTAGCAGGGAAAAGTCTAACAATATTCCAGTTTTACATTTTTGTGATGTATGATGGTTTTCCCCAGGTCTATCTCTCAATTAAAGAAACAACAACAATCATACATCTACATAAATAAGCCTCAATCCATCCTAACATCCTAAATTAGTTTAAAATGACAATAAACCAGCACTAGCCAGCATAGATAATTTGAATGTATGTATATGAGCTGGTCTAAGATGATCTTTCTAGCAGGGAAAAGTCTAATATTCTGGTTTTGCACTTTACAAATGTGATGCGAGTTGGTTTTCCTCAGGTCTTTCTCTTAAAAAAACAACAATCAATCGACATAAATCGGACTAGATTGGCCCTAACATCCTAAATTGGTTTGAAATGGCACTAAACCAGCATTATCCAGCATAGATCAATTGGACATGTTAATGTGTGCTGGCCCAACCGGATTTTTCCATTTAGTAAACATCTAATTTACTGGTGTTGAGCTGTACATATGTGAGGTGTGTTGGTTTTCCTCAGGTCTTTCTCCTAAAAAAAACAGCAATCAATTGATATGAGTCTAGACTGGCCAACTGCCCTAAATTGGTCTGAAATAGCACTTAACTAGTATTATCCAACACACATAAGTTTTACTGTAGTATGTGTGGATGTGTACTGGTCTTTCTAGCAGGGAAAATTCTAGTATTTTAGTTTTGCACTTTACATATGTAATGTGAGTTGGTTTTCTTCAGGTCTTTCTCTTTAAAAAACAACAATTAGTTGACATAAATAAGCCCAGACTGGCCTAACCATCCTAAATTGGCCTGAAATGTTACTAAACCAGCATTATCCAGCATAAATCAATTGGATGTGTCAATGTGTGCTGGCCTAATGTGTTTTTTCCATATAGGAAACATCTAATATTCCTGGTTTAAACTTTACATGTGGGATGTTGTGTGTTGGTTTTGCTCAGGTCTTTCTCTGAGCGCTGAGCCGGTGGTCCAGGGAAGGGTTGGGGGTTTTGCTGAGCTAGGCTGCAGTCTGACACCTCCATCAGAAGGGGCCACCACCCCGAATCTCTTCCCTTTGCATGTGGTGGAGTGGGTCCGGCTGGGATACAACGTCCCCATCCTCATCAAATTCGGCAGCTATACTCCACGAGTGCATCCCAACTACAAGGGTGAGTCTCACTTTAATCATAAATCAGTTTTTCAATAATCCTGCAGGAGAGACACTGCCAGAGGCGACAGGGAAGTGATACAGCTGGTGGACTTTTATGAGTGTGGATTTTATGTGCTTTGTCTTTGGAGCCCACAGAGATGTTTGTAATTCCATTACATGAATGTCAAATAGGGCTGTAAAAAGTGGAAGGAAGTCCAGTTGTGATTTTCTAATAAAAATCAGTAAAGGAAAACGATATCAAATGTTTAAACCAAAAATTAATGTAAAAAATAATTAATATTGTATATTATTGTGCTGGATCATCTACTACATATTAGTATTTAGAATCCATAAATTAATGCCTAGTCATTTAGCTTCTTTTAAATTGTTGTTGCCATATATACATTCTGACACTTAGAATAAGTTATTTGCCTCATTTAAAAAAGAACACCTTACAACAGGGATGTCCAAAGTCGGTCCTGGAGGGCCGGTGTCCTGCATATTTTAGTTCCAACCCCAATTAAACACACCTGAACCAGCTAATCAAGCTCTTTCTAGGTATACTAGAAACTTCCAGGGGTGTGTTGAAGAAAGTTGGAGCTAAACTATGCAGGACACCGGCCCTCCAGGACCGACTTTGGACACCCGTGCCTTACAAGAAGTCACTTACAATCCTCTCATCCTGTGATCATCTGTAGAAGCATTGTCTTTTCCCTCTGTTTTAACATACTCAATGTGGCATGGAATAAAGCAGCATTCTCCCACAATCTCACGTGTTGGAAAGAGTTTATCTGTCTGTCTAACTTTGGGAAGAGAGACACCGGAGTGAGGGCAGAACAATTATTGTTAGTCATAATAATATTAATATTTTTGGGGATAATAAGGTTATTTATAGTAATATAATAATAATAATAATAATAATAATAATAGTGTAGTAAAAAGAGTTATTATTATTATTATTATTATTATTATTATTAATCTGATTATATAACGCTGCTAGTAGTAGCAATAACAGTCATGATGACTATGATGATGGTGATGATTATTATTATTAATAAATATAATAATAAGATTTTAGTGTCAGTGTCTTTAATAATAGTCAATAATAGGCCTAATAGTAATAAGAACTATAATAATTGTTATATAATTGTTGGCTCAAAATGTTATTTAAAAATAATAATGATAGTATTATTATTATTATTATTATTATTATTACTATTGTTGTTGTTATTGTTAATTGGCTAAATCTGATTATATAACACTTCTGCTAGTTGTATCAATAACAATCATGATGACTGATAATAGTGATGATTATTATTAATAATTGTAATAGGACGACGAATGTTATAATAAATATTAGTGTCAATAGTCTTTATTAATAATAAATAATAGGCCTAATAATAATCATAATAATTATTTAACTGTTGGCTAAAATTTAATTTTAAAAAAAGATAAAAAATAAATAAATAAATAAATAAATAAATAAATAAATAAATAAATAATAGTAGTGATGATTATAATTGTTATTTATTGTTAGTATTAGTAGTATTAATTGGCTAAATCTGGTTATACAACACTGCTGCTAGGAGCAGCAATAACAGGCATGATGACTATGATGATGGTGTGATCATTAGTAATAATTCTAATAATGTAATGTAATGTGTATTTATATAGCGTATTTATTGTGTGTGGCCATACACCCAAAGCGCTTCACAATCATGAGGGGGGTCTCTCCACACCACCACCAGTGTGCAGCATCCACTTGGATGATGCGATGGCAGCCACATGACAGCGGCGCCAGTGCGCCAGCTACTGGTGGAGGGAAGAGACAGTGATAGAGCCAATTCGGTGGATGGGGATGATTGGGAGGCCATGATGGGTAAGGGCCAATTGAGAGACTTTGGCCAGGACACCGGGGTTACGAGAAGTGCCATGGGATTTTTTAATGACCACAGAGAGTCAGGACGTCTCTTCCGAAAGACGGCGCCCACTGACAGTATAGTGTCCTCTTCACTTTTACTGGGGCATTAGGATTCACACAGACCACAGGTTGAGTGCCCCCTGCTGGGCTCTCTAACACCACTTCCAACAGCAACCTAGTTTTTCCCATGTGGTCTCCATCCAGGTACTGACCAGGCTCAACCCCTGTTAGCTTCAGTGAGTAACCGATCTTGGGCTGCAGGGTGATTTGACTGTGTATTAATAATAAGACGATGACAAATGTTAATTATGAATAATTAGTGTCAATAGTCTTTAATAATAGTCAATAGGCCTAATAATAATAATAATTATAATAATAGTTATTTTAATTGTTGTCTAAAAATGTGATTTATAATAATAATAATAGTAGTAGTAGTAGTAGTAATAAGTATAATTGTTTATTATTATTATTAATAATAATAATAATTGGCTAATATGTGACAATGTTACACATAACATGGCTGCTAGTGGTAGTAATAACAATAATGATGACTA
>NC_079442.1:48831370-48913223 GCF_903798145.1 Danio aesculapii
GTGTCTGAACGCATCCTAAAAAGTGTACTTGTGTGTGGATTTGCTTTAGGCTTCATCATTTAACTTAAATACTAAAATCAGGGACTAAGCCAAAGGAAAACTTGAATGTTAATACAAAAAAGTCATCGTATAGTCATGTTTAAGAGTGTTTTATATCAGATTTGTTTTATAATAACGTCTATTAAGGGCTCAAATCACTGTGCAGCCTCGTCTCAGACTTTACTTTGGCTTAAACTTGGCTATTTCTTTAATTTAGACCTCATTTAAAGATTTTGGTGCCACTTTATATTAGATAACCTTAACTACTATTTACTAGCCCTGTTAGATTTCTCACCTCATTGGTATTTTTATTTTCATTCATTCATTCATTTTCCTTTGGCCTAGTTACTGATTTATTAAGGGTCGCCACAGTGGAATGAACCACCAACTATTCCAGCATATGTTTTGCGCAGCGGATGCCCTTCCAGCTGCAACCCAGTACTGGGAAACACTCATACACTCTCCCATTTACATAGGCACTCATACACTATGGACAATTTAGTTTATTCAATTCACCTATAGTGCATGTGTTTGGACTGTGGGGGAAACCGGAGCACCCAGAGGAAACCCACGCGAACAAGGGGAGAACATGCAAACTCCACACAGAAATGCCAACTGGCCCAGCCGGTACTCAAACCAGCGACGTTCTTGCTGTGAGGCGACAGTGAGCCACTGTGCTGCCCCCATATTTTTTCTGTTAGAGCGTATTCAAACTATGTACAGTTGCCTTGAACCAGGCTGAAGCACGCTTGTCCCCCCTCCCGTCTCCCCT
This sequence comes from Danio aesculapii, assembly GCF_903798145.1. Taxonomy (NCBI): domain Eukaryota; kingdom Metazoa; phylum Chordata; class Actinopteri; order Cypriniformes; family Danionidae; genus Danio; species Danio aesculapii. Next base: position 48,832,182 of record NC_079442.1, read on the forward strand.
GACAGCCTGCACTCACATTGCATTCGAGCCTGACCATGCTTATGTTATAGATGATGCGCTGTTCAGTAAGCGCTCTCGCTCAGCTCAGTGAAGATTTCTTTATATCATTATATAATTTTAGTTGTTTGATATGCAGTGACACACAGTAAAATATTTTGCCAAACAGATTAGCCACTTTTGACGCTCATAAACAATCATAATGTACTCGTGCTGCAGGATTTAAGAGGTTTGCTAAAAGTGCAGCAGTCATGCAGTGAGGGGTTAGCGTCTTTAATAAACTACGACTGTTTGCATTCATTGAACAGTAAGAATGATTAATAAACGCAAATGAAACAGTCCCTTAAAAGTCATGTCTTGTCTTCAGTTTCGGGCTCAGGTGCGCTTTGCACTCACACTACAAGCGTACCGCGCCCAAGTGAACTGCGCTCTGGCACACCTCTTCCAACCGGGCCAGGGCCGACCAACTGAGCTGCGCCTGAACCTGATTCAGAGCACTCACACTTCCCAAACGATCCAGGAAACGGGCCTGGGCACGGTTCGGATAGAATGGTGTGAGTGCGCCTTTTAATTATGACTTTTTATTTGCATAATTCAAAGAAAAATAGTCTCAATTAAGAAAAACTGAGGAAAAATGACTAAATAAATCATTGCAATATGGAAGCTCTTGTCGGATATTACTCTGGCTTGAACTTGAACTACCTTTATATTTTAAGCAGAATATTTTAATATTATTGCAATAATAAATAATATTGTATTAATACATATGAATATATGTGTTATATTATAGTAATATATTTTATATTATATGTAATATATTTTGAGTCTCTTGGATTTTGAGTTTGCTTTTTCCCACTAAATGTTGAGTTTTCCTCTTAATGCTGGTTTTTATTATATATCAGAATTCTGAGTTTACATTTTGCAATTGATACATTTTTCCTTTAGAACTTGGAGTTTATCTTGAAATTGAGGCTATTTTTTATTTTTATTTTCATTGCTTGTCAATTCAGTTTTTTCTCTCTGAATTTGGAGTTTGCATCTCACAATTTTGCCTTTTGTCTCACAATTGCATCTTTGTATAGCACTTTAAAGTGCAAAATTAAAATTGCACAAGTCTATGTTGCAATTCTAAGGGGAAAAAGCCAATATTGCGAGAAAGTCAGAATTGTGAGATACAATAGTCATTTGTTCTGTGGTGTTTGGATAGCAGGTCATGGGTTAAATAAAGAAAGCAAAAAATGAGGAAAAAGCAGTTCTGATAAAGCAACCATTGACCAAACAGTCAATAATGAGTAAGGAGTGTCAAAGAAAGGAAGTCACTCACAGTCACAAGAAGTTATCATTTTCTTAGCTTCTCAAGTAAATGTATCTTGTTGTCTTTACACTGTAAACAAAAAAAAATCTTGCAACCTTAATTTTTTTTGTTGAATCCAATGATCTCTTCTAGTCATTTCAACTAATATCAGTTAAAGGTACTAATAATATTACATTAAACTTTTTGATAAAAAAACGTTTGAAATGTTGTATGTTAAATGTGTGTTAAAATAGGTTAAAGGGCACATAGTTTACCTCTTTTTTATGATTTAATATTAATATTATGGTTCTTCTGAGTGTGCCAGTTTAGGTTCAGTTTAAAACACAATTCAGATTTTTTTATTATAATGTGTTAAAAAGTGTCATGTTGGGGGCGTGTCCACAGCTCGCTGATTTAGGGGTGTGTTGCTTCACATGTAGATTAGTTTCGGCTTCCCGCCAACGTAACAAGGGGGCGGGGCCATGAGCTCACCCGCTCTGCGTTTCCAACAGAGTCTGACAGGCAGACGGAGAAGGAGAGAGAGGATCACCATTCAGTCGTACATGTACGACTCTGACACAGACCAAGCAGAGAGTACAAAATCATTTGTGTCTTTGTACAGTTTTACAGCCAACTGTGTGCTAGTTTCATGTGCCGAGCTTGTACACAGAAACTAATAACCACGCACACTGAATTAACTTTGACTGAGGCACCGGATGCGCCGCTCGAAGCCGCGACACGGCACACCAGACACTCTCTGTGGCACACCAGAAGCATGAAGCGTCCCGAATCGTCGCGCCACGCGTTTTTGAATTCTAAACATAGGTTTCTGCAGCGGTCCGCGGCGCCCAGCCGTCGACTTGAGTGTACCCTGATAGAAACCTATGTTTAGAATTCTAAAACGCATGCTAGTTAAGATCACAGGGAGCTTCTAGGATCGCGAGAAATGCAAACGGCTGAAGTATAAGGTAGACTCAATGAGAAGTACACATGTTTGCAAACCTACCTAAAGATACAACCAATAATTCCGATTAGAGCAATAATGTGGAGAATATTGATCTTGTGTTGAGCCCAATGAGCCTTGCATCTAAAAATAGAGCTAGGGTGTTCCTTTAGTGATATCGCTTCGACTCCCGCTGAAAATGGCGGACGTGAATCAACAAACTGAGGATATGATGACGCGCCTGTCAATCAATATTGGTGGGCGGGGGGACCGCACTCCTACGTCAGGTAGCGGTCGATTTGAAAACAGCTCCAATTGGTCCACCGTTTTTTATGTTGTTAAATTGAAAAAAAAGCACTGGGTGTGCTTTTATCACCCCAATATGACAGTCTATACACCATACATGCACATATGTCTGTCCAAACAGCTTGAAAAGTAGATTTTTTTTACCATAGGTGCCCTTTAAAGTAACAGAAAAAGGGTCTTATTTTTCATACTTTTTTACAGTAAAAGCAAGTCAATATTTTGCAGTGTTTAATTCTTCATATAACCTTTATTTTTGCTTTTATATAACTTTTATTACTATGTTTAAGGGTATGCATGTAAAAGGGTCACATTTTTATAATACAACATCACTTCAGTGCCTAAGTGAATAATAATTAATGACTGGTGTAATAACATGTGCATTATTTTCTAATAATTCAACAGACAGGAGTCCACTTACACCACAGTTCCCACAGCTAAAGCCACTGTTCAGATACAGTATTTTACAGAGACCCGAAGGGACGTGGCGGTGGGGAAAAAAATAGGTGGAAGAAAAAAACTGGGTGGGAGAAAAATACAGAGTGATAGGAAAACCTATTTTTAATTTTTTTTTTTGCGTTCCCTCGCAAAGATGTTTTGTGTTATCTCGCAAAACTGTTTCTCCTCAAACATTTCCTGTTCACTTCATGTAAACCCTCCCGTTTTTGCCGAAATTCTCCCGTATTTTACCATTCTATCCCACTATCATCCTATCATTAGGTATTTTCCCATATTTCTGATATATTTTTAATCTTTAAAGCACGCTGAATATAATATTAAAATGTCTGTATTCACTTTCTTTACATTAAAGTTGTGCATCGATCATCGCCCTTCATATGCAACCTCATATGTTATCAAACAAAACAAAACGAGAGATTCATTTGCTGCTTACTTGTTTGATAACAGAGGTGTCCCTTTAAATGGCGTGAGCACAAGCTGATTTGGGATCAGTTTATTGTACGGAGCGTGTCTGTCTGTCAGCGCTTATACATGCATTCACTGGTTCAGAGGTTGCATATGAAAGGCGACAATAGACGCACAGCGTTAATGTAAAGAAAGTGGGATAGAATGGTAAACTTTGGCAAAAACGGTAGGGTTTACATGAATAAAGTGAACAGGAAGTGTTTGTGGAGAAACAGTTTTGCGAGATGACGCAAAACATCCCTCAGTTTTTTTTCTCCCACCAAGTTTTTTTTTTTCTTCCACCAATTTTTACCCCACCATCACGTCCCTTCTGGGTCTCAGTAGTATTTCATACAGTTGTCAGGTTTTTATCCTCAAACTGCTCCTGTGTGTAGGACTAGTTTCTTACACACATCATCCAAAGCCTTCTGTTGTGTTTAGATGTGATGGTTTAGAACAGACTCCAGCAAGTCTTTCTGGCTTGTATTTGACTTACCTGTTAATTTAGACTACCTTTTAACTTTTTATCTGTACTTTAGTCACTGTTTACTCCTATGTACACTGCATACTTCAAATCCAAGTGCACTATGCATCAGAGAAATGCCAGTAGCTGCAAATCATCAGTGAATAAGATACTTGCTGTATTTCAGATTAGCATGAGAGATAATTACATCTTTGCATTGTTGAGCTACTTTGATCAGGTTTGGCTGAGATTACCAGGCTGACAGCGGTGGCTCAATGCCCACAAAACCCCTATGAAAGGAAGGAAGACCATCCTTGTTTTATTTAGTACTTTCCCTATCAGCGCTCTCTTTGATCGAGGCACGTGAGAGGAATCAGTCAATGTTTCCATGACAGAGAAGTTGTGAAACACAAACTTGCCCGTAAAAATACCAGAGCAACTCATGCAGATCAGCTTAATGGATGTTTGAGTAGAACGGTTGTTCCCGTCTATAATAATTACACAGACTTGAATGTGCTCCCAAAGATTTTTAGTCATATTGCACTGAGGTTTCCAGGTTGTTCTCGGTTAATGCTTGCTGGGTTATTGCTTGGCCAAGTCAAGAGTCTATCATCAGGATGTAAGCGCACACTGCAAAAAGTCATTTTCATACTCAAGATTTTTGACTTGTTTTCCAATGCAATTTCTAAGAAACAATTAGTCTTGAAGCAAAATTGCATAATTAAATTAGCAAGTTTATACTTTTAAAAAACTGAAAATTAATGAGTTTGAAAAATAAATGTATTTTTAATTTGAATAGCTTTGCATTTGATACCCCATAGAGAGAGCATCAGGCATGAAGGTAACATTCATAAGGCAATGTTTTTAATAAAACAGTGGTCCCTCGTTATTCATGGGAGTTACATTCTAAAAATAACCCCGCAATAGGTGATATCTGCATAGTAGTCAGCTTTATTTTTTTCTTTTACAATTACTATAGATGTTTTAAAGCTGTACAAACCCTCACTACACACTTTATACACTTTTCTCAGACAGGCATTAACGTTTTCACACTTTTCTCTCTTGATTAAATTCTCTCAAAGTTCAAACCTTCGTAGAGAAATAAGTCCAGTATTATAGAATGAAACCAAAGATCAAAACCTGTTGTCAGGCACAAACATTCATCGCTGTCAGCAAAAGGTTTATAAAGCTTTTTAGCTTTTGTGTGGATAATGTTGGCATCCAGCGTAATGTTCTTTATCCTGCAGTCACTGATCCACAAAACTAAAGCCGACTCCATCTTGAAGGGGTCATACACCAGATGCGCCACGCACATGTTATTTAAAATTAAAATATTTAGATGGCACTCTGTGGCGTGGCAGTATATGAACAGTGTCCTGAATCGTAGCTGGGCACCGCAGACAGCTGTCGACTTGTGGTGCCGGTGGGCGTACACTGATAGAAACCTATGTTTGCAATTCTAAATTACAATACCTGTGTGCCACCCCCCTTTACGATAGTCTTGCTGCGGACAGTTACAACCGTTATTGGAACTTAATTTGGCAAGCTGAACACATTCTGTATTGTAGAGAAGACACGGAGGAGATTGATTGACAATGGTCTACAGCCAATCAGAACACATAACACAATGCGCTGTTAAAAAAAAAAAAAGCATGTCAAATTGCACAAAAAAAATCAGCAAAACTGCCAGACCACGAAAGGTGACCTGCGTTATAGCGAGGGACCACTGTAACAGATAAACCTCTAAAGAAGTTTTGAGCTCTGAAGTTGTTTTTGTGAAGCCAATTTGTTCACATTAATTTAGCAGATTTTTAAAACGATTGTTTAGTTTAGTTTATTTCAGATTTGACAGGACATTGCAGCACAATTCCCTGAGAAGCGTCCAACACACACTCGAAATAATATTTGACTAATAAAAATACTAATATATAACATCAGTGTTTCCTCTAGGTTTTTTCCGGCTGTGGTGGCAGGCCTTTTTTATACAGATCTACCAACTACCTGTGGCGTTATTTCAATGACAAATGTCGTGAGCGCAGTATTACAAGATCGCATTAGCATTTTTGTAATGGCCTACGAGCATGCGAATCTTTTTGCTTGCGCGCCGATTTCCTTTGCTTGTGCACAAAACTTCTTGCACGCCCCCTCAAATATACGCTGCTCAAGCGCAGATCTTCTTGTGCGCTCTCAAATAAACGCTGCTGAACTGCGATATAGTGTGTTTATGTAACAAGCATGTCTCCAATATTTATTAGATTTGCTAGGAATCTTTATGAATGTCTCCAATAGACCTACAGAGCGGCATTAATGCGTCCTGAAGTAAAGTGAATCGGCTATATGTTGTGTTTGCTGGCCTCATGCATCACGCACCTGTCAGTTAGCACATAAGCTTAAAGGGTTAAACAAATAACGCACAGCACTACTATGGTTACAGAAAAGTTTGCGCTGTTATAATTGACCTACCTTTTAATACACTTTGGTGTGATTATCACCCGCTATTAAAAAGAAAAAAACACGGCTGAATGTTTTGAAGCCTCGCTATGGAAGAATGAATGTAGCGGAAACCATGAACATGATAAACAAACAAAGTAAAAGCAATAATTAATAAACATCAAACACTATAAATGATAAGTTATCTATACAACAATAATGGAGAGTTCATGACGTTTATTTCCACTCCTGGGTAGAGCAAATGGATTATGTTGCTGAAGAAGTTAGGATATCACTGAAGAGTTAGGCAGGAAACAATTAGAAACTCAACTGTCATTGAGTATTTTAGTGAGAGTAGGAATGGTGGCTTCCTCACGCCCTTCACTCAGTGTTGGAAAAGTTGAAGTCAGAATACCTATTAACCGACAGCATCGCTTGTACAGAAAAGCAATATTACCCATGATGTTGCACCAAAAAATTCAACCAATCAGAGACTTATAATGAGAAAAATGCTTCAGGAGAGCTCTTAAGCTCCGCCTACTTCTGTGAAGCACCTTGTATACTTTTGTATTCTTGTCTGGTTTTCATTCACTCTTTTGTTTCAAATGAATGTTTGTAGTAATGTGATGATTCTTCTTGTAGTTGGTTGGTTTGGTTCATGTCTTATAAAGCTTTGCTAAAGACACTTTATAAAACCTATATAACTAAAATGAATGGAAAATATACTACAACAGGGTTTTTTTGCCTGGGTCAGTCATCCAAACACAGTAAACTTCAGTACCCACATGATCCGTTAACCCAAATTTATCAGTACATTTTAAATAAATACATAGAAGTAGTTTGTGATTTTTACCTTCATGAAAAAACAGTCACTGTCAGAACTTATTTACAAAACATCACCAATACCAGAGTAATGTCAAAGGTATCACAATTTATCTATTAACAAATATCACAGCTGTCTACTTCACTCACAAAACACAATTACTGATCAAATAGGCACTAACAATCATGTTATCGGCCGCCAAAAGATTTTCCATATAGGAAAACCCCTGTACCAACTCTGCAGTTTTATGTCTTAATTGTTTATTTATTTTAGAAAACAAGACAAGGTTACCTTATAATTTAGCATTTTTATTATTATTTTTATTTAGGGTTTTCACTTTTATTGATAGGACAGTGGAGATTTACAGACAGGAAAGCGTGAGGAGCAAAGATAGGAGAAGGATCGGCAAAGGACATCAAACCGCAAATCGAACTTGGGTCGCAGCAAGCTCCTCTGTGCTACGTGTCAACACACTAACCACTAGGCTATTGGCGGTGACAATAATTTAGCTTTTATTATTATTATTATTATTATTATTATTTATTATTATTTTTATTATTATTATTATTATTATTATTATAGTTTTAGAAAAATAATTTCTAATAACTAGTTTTAGTCTTTGCCCCTATACAGGACATACTAATTATATTGCAAGCTACTAGTATTCGGCTTAAAGTTCAATTTAAAGGCTTAACTAGGTTAAGTAGGCTAACTAGGCAAGTTATAGGACAACTGTGGTTTGTTCTTTAGCCAATGTAGGGAGTAATTAAGAATACGTGTATTCATTTCTTAAAAAATAAATAGATAAAATAAATATAGGTTATATAGATATTTCTTATTACAGCCAGACTAAAAGAAGTATGCCTTTATCCAGAATAAAACAGGAAATGCTGTTAAAAATGTCCTTGTTCTGTTAAACAGCACTTTGTTATAATTAGAAAAAGTCTTAACATTTCACAAGAGGGGTGATAATTTTGTCCTAAACTTACTAAATTTGTCAGAAAATCACTTTTGGCTGTGTTTTCAGATGTGTATTTCTAATTAAAACTCTTTAAGCTCAGATTCTGCATGTTAACTGTGTTGTGAATGGCGTCTCATGCCGTCTTTGTGATGGGCTGTGCAGAGTTCAGCATGTGTGGTTTGTGTGGATCCTGAACGCTCGGCCTGTGCTGTCAGGAGCCGTTAGCTTAAGAAGAGCTGATCAAATGCGCTTCACTTCCTGCCTCATGAGGAAATTAGGGAACGACCCCCATGAGGGAGAGCCGGACGATACAACCGCACCACCATGAGCTGCATGCTGATTTAGCTCGGTCTCTCTGTGGGGTTTTGACATTTTTAGAAATTTAGTTTTAGGATCTTAAACAGACCTGAGAGAAAATTATGAGTGACGTCTGGAAAAGTACACAGAAAAGTTTAGCTAAATGTTACTCTTGTAAAGGGAAGTTTCTTTCTTCTCCTTAACACAAAAGGAGATGTAAAGATTTCATTATTTGAGGCCATCTAATGTTTGGTTGAAATATTATTCAAAATATCTTCTTTTGTGTTCAACAGACATGTAAATAAATAAATAATATATAAATAAATAATATATAATAATATAGATTCTTATATATTTTTATATATATATATTTTATATATATATATATATATATATATATATATATATATATATATATATATATATATATATATATATATATATATATATATATATATATATATATATATATATATATATATATATATATATATATATCTAGGGCCCACGGGCAAAAGTTGGCCCATGGGAACCTTTGGTTTGGCCCACCATCCCATCCCATCAGTGATGATGAGGATTGTGGCAAGTGCCTTTAACAGAGATCATCATTTCTAATTTAACATAACATTCTTTTTGTTTGTTTGTTTGTTTGTTTGTTTGTTTGTTTTATTGCTCAGCTGAAAAAAATGAAATTAAATGTTTCAATTAGGGATGTCAAAATTAATTGTTTCTTCTGTGCACCACCATGCAGATGCGGACAATTCGATATCGGTTTAGTTCTAATCATAACCAGTTATTTTACGTACTGACGTCATTTATCTCATATGCGATGAGTAATTAAATGATCACGAGTAATTAAAATGCTAAAACTACCTAAAAACACAGAAACTCTGGACAATTCACTGTGTGTGTTTGCTGGACAGTCTTTCACTGACATTGAAGATTGCCGCTGCCGTTTATCAGTGTCACTTATCAGTGAACAGCTCCAGAGCGTTAGAGCCAATCGCAGCCCTTTCTGTTGAGCGCGTGACCAATCATAGGGGTGTAAGAATTCGCACAACAACACTCGAAAGTGAGCGGGATAATATTTACGTTTGTTTATTTGCTATAAATGCTCAAGTTGTTCTGTCATATAAATATGTTTATATGTTTTATATTTATACATTTTAAGACAAGAATTATTGTGTTGCTGAGTAAAATTTAAAATTGTTTATGGAAAGCGTTGTTAATGAACCGACATATTGTATTGGACTGAATCGATGGCATGACAATCATAACCAAACCGAACCATGAGACCAGTGTAGGTTCACACCTTTAGTTTCAATGAAATCTATCTGTAACTGAATCAGATTTTATTTTTTATTTTGCTTTTAATATAATAAGTTCATTGTAAAAAGAATTTTACTTCATTAGTAAATGTAAAGCAATGTTTTCTAGCTATTGTTTATTTTATTATTATTATTTTTATTATTATTCTGCAACTTTAACGGAATACAGTTTGGTGTATTTACCTTCGGCCCACCACCCTCAATCAAGTTTGGTTTTTGGCCATTCGAAAGAAAACGTTTAGGCACCCCTGATTTTATATGTACACTGTAAAACCCACGAAGTTAAGGTAACTCAAATTATTTGAGGAAACCAATTGCAACAAACCATTTAAGTTCATAAACTAATCCTAATGAGTACTGTGAACTTAATCCATTTGAGTAAAGGAAGCAATTTGAGCACAGTAAAACCCAATAAATGAAGAGAACTCAGTTAAAAAAAACTAACGATATGAGTACTGTGAACTTTTTTTTTAAAGTTGAAGTAATGAGGTACTGTATGTAATTTACTCATTACCTTACACACTGAGTTCAAATCTCTTCTCAAATGAGTAGAATTAACTTTCAGTCAATTTTGAGTTAACTACACTCATTTCATTTGATAAAGTTGACTGTTGGGTTTTACAGTGTATTGTTTTCTTAATACCCAAAATATTGATGTATTCCCACAATATATGCTTCATCATTGTTATGTATAAACAAATGTTTACAATTCTTGATTCAGTCAATATTATTTAGCAAAAATATGAATTTATTTATTATAGTAAGTTTTTTATATATATGTTTTTAGACTTATAAAAGTACACTTTAATTATTGAATTATATATTTAGCAATATGAACATCTATGAATCTTGTATATAGATTTTATTATAAAATGTATGTGATTTGATGAGTCAATGCTAAATATTTTGTACATTAAAGTAAAAATGTTGTGTAAAATGACACAAAAAAATTTTCTTACTTTAATTTTTTTACATTTATTTATTAGATTATTTACTATAGTAATGATGCAAAAATGTAGAAAAATTTGATTTCTTATTATATGCTGAACTCTGAGCCTCAGCATCCCCCTTGTTCTTTGTATATCTGCCATTAACAGCAGTGTTCAGTGGTCATTCAGTTCATTCCCTTCCCCCAGTTCACCAACCGTTCACCAATAAACTCTTTCATCGCCAGATCCATTCAAACACACGTTACCTTTGCTTGACCTTTGGCTTGCCAGTGGTTTTGGTTTCGCATCTCTTACATTCCTCAGCTGACGTCTAGGTAACTTCAAGTGTTTAATCAGTCAAGAAGGAAACAATGGCAAAAAAGAGTGTATGAGACCTGTCTTTCTGCTCACACTAAACAGGTGTAATCGACTAGCAAAAAGAGCAAGTTACTCCAGATATCATGTTTCCGGAGTCTTAGAAGAAGAAGGATTGTTTTTAACAAAGATGTGGCTTTAATCTGGGGCATCGGGAAACCAGATCTGACCAATTTTACGCCGTAGGCATGTAGTGTTAAGATCATCATAGTTCACCTTTCTCCATTGCGAGATTTATCTGTTTTTAACTGCTGAAATTAATTATGAGTGGGCCCACACAGAATCCGCAGATTTTAGCCCATCATTGAGTCTATTTATTTAGCTGTGTAAATATGTGTGACTTTATATTTATTCATATTTATATATTTATTGACTAATATAAAAATGTTCCCATGATTTATGTATAATACAGTTTGTAAAGTCATATTTTCTGTCTTTTAGTTGATATATTAGATGAGAGACTTGCTTTGTTTACCAAATAGGTGGATCTAATTGGATTTGCATTGTAAACATTAAACGTTTTTAAAAATGTATTGTTTTTTATTTTACTTATTGAGTTTTACGTTACGTACCTCCCAAAATTATTCCACATAAATCCACAGACTATTTACATTTTAAAATTCTGCATAAAAATAGCAGAAAATATCCGCAGATGGATTAGTCTGGCCCTAATTATGGATAACTGGAAGTGGGTAATATGCATTAAAAAACTCTTTGATTTGGGGACTTTGGTAAAGCTTGCTTTATGATTGTTCACTGTAAAAAAATGTGTTAATTAACAGTTTCCATATTTTGTCCAATCTCCATTAAGTGTTTTCTGTTCATTTACTGTGGATTGCATTATGGGATGATGGTCACTGCACTGGCAACTCTTTAGTTTAACAAATTGGCTTTTATTGATAATTTAATAGTGTGTAAGAATTAATATATAGAGCAATAAGTCTGTAAAATAACAGAAAATATGCTGGCAGGTCATTACAAGGTTTTTGTAGCACAATATACAACACCAATATATCCCTCTAAATTATTAAAAATGTTATTAAAAGTCACTTTTTCTAAGGTTTCAAGGTTAAAAGTTGTTGGAAGTAAGATCAATGTCCCATAGTGCATTTCAAAAGCATAAATAAATGGGGGGAAAATAAAAACACGAATCACAAAATACAGAAAACTGCTAATTAATGGATATTTTTTTACAGTGTAGTCAGTTAAAATGTGCTTTTTTTCCTAGAATTTTTGTTTTGTTTATTCACTTAAACTGATCAAATGTTATAGTAAATAAATGCATTATGAAAGAAAAGTTTCTATTTAAAAATACGTTTTGTTTAAACCTCAACAAATCTATGACTGAAGAAAATATAAGGCATTTACAACTGGTCTCAATATTAAACTAAAATAGTCAGAAGGAGCAGCAAATCTGATCACATGATACTGAAGGCTGGGGTAATTATGCTGAAAATTCAGCTGTGAATTGAAGAATAAATTTTACAATAGAGCTCAAAGTAATCGTAATCAACATTCAGTACCTACAATCGGTCAAATTTTTCCAGGACGATTTTTTTTTTAAATTACTTTCCCTACATGTCATGTGACCCTTCTCTAGTAAAGGCTGTGGCTGATTTCTACTTCTGCAGCCACTTTGCAGCCAAATCTGATCTCTGGTCAAGTAGGATGATGGACTCGTTCTTGAGCCTTACTTTGCACTACATTGACAATTATTGGAAGCCAAAGATGCCTTTAGACGATATATAAATCTTGTCAGTGTACTATGAGGACAAAAATATTAAATAAATAAATAAAATAATCTTTCATTAATCGTAATCAGGGTAAAAAGTTCAGTTAATCAAATTGCCCAGCCCTATTTTACAATATAAATTTAAATAGAAAGTGGCTGTTTTAAATATTGTAGTTTATTTTATTTAATTAAATGCAGCCTTGGTGAGCATAAAATACTATTTAAAATTATACTTTGGACACATCTGACTGCATTTGTGCCCATTTAAGATTTTCACTGTCCTGAAGAACATTATAAGGAGATTGTGAGTAAATATGTACAGTTGAAGGCAAAATTATTAGCCGTCCCATGCAATTTATGTTGTTTTTCAAATAAGTCTCAAGTGATATTTAACAGATGAAGGAATTTTTCACAGTATTTCCTACAATATTCTTTCTTCTGGAGTAAGTCTTATTTGTTTTATTTCAGCTAGAATAAAAAAGCTGTTTTATTTATTTTTTTACATTTTAAGGTCAATATTATTAGCCCCCTAAAGCAATATTTGTTTCAATTGACATGCTAATTACTCTAACCTGCCTAATTAACCTAGTTAAGCCTTTAAATGTCACTTTAAGCTTAATACTAAAATATCTAGTAAAATATTATGCACTGTCATCATGGCATCAAGATAAAAGAAATCAGTTATTAGAAATGAGTTATTAAAACTATTATGTTCAGAAACATGTTTAGGGAACTGTATATATGTGTGACAGTAAGTGAAACTCTTCTAATAGGAAGTCACTACAAGCATAGTTTGAGCACCATAAGTCATCAATGATTTGTTTGTCTATTATTAATTTCTCAAGATATCAAGTCCTTTGAGATGTTTGAACTTTTACACGTTTTTTTTCTTACTCCAGCCAATCATTTACCAGCACAAGCACGTGAACACATTCCAGAGGTCAGAATCACTCAGCTCAGCATTAAACCTCACTGACTGACACACAGAGCCGTTAAAAGGCTTTCCCTATGATCCATAATGCTCATTTAGCATTAGCTGATTCAAATTGCTGGCAGTAAAACATTTGTATTATTGATCTATACCTTCTGGGCTTTAGCATTAGTCTGTAGCCCAGGCTTTGTTTACAGTACTGCCAGAGGTGTGACAAGACACAAGACTGGGTTCACGAGAATTTTTCGAAGTCATTTTAAATTGGAATGTAAACAATTCACTGAAGGCGCAATTTGGCTCATGATTTAATGAGTTCCTTAGCTCCCACTTTATATTAAGTGTCCTCAAATACTATGTACTTACGTCAAAATATAAATACAGTGTACTTAAAACGTTTATAATGTATTGCAGAACACTTCTGGTCATCTTGAAGTAGGTTTATGGAAAGGATTGGTGGTATGTGTAGGTTTAAAGGTGGGTTAATGTGTAATTAAAGATGCAAGAAATGAATTACAGATTTCATGCAGGTATTTAATCAAGCATGAGTACAATGTACTTATTGTGTATTGAATTAATAATGTCAGTGTAAGTACATATTAGTTATATTAGGCCACTTAATATAAAATGAGACTGTTGTTTATAACGAATGGCATTTTCATTTTAATTATTTGTATATAGGCTACAATTTTGTACTATAATTTACTGAATACTTTTATCTTCTGTCATGCATTTATGCCATTTATGTCATGCTTATGTAATATGAAGATATTTTCTGAAACGCAATGTCTGTATGATTTCATGTTAAAACATACTACTGTAAACTTAGACTCACTTACTGACATCTACATCCATTTAATAGGGTAGTTTACCCAGTATCCCGGATGAAAGTGAGCTCCGGGGGGGATAAGGGGAAGGTGGGGTTTGACGTGGATGAAAGTGAGCGCCGGCCCTGAGTTTATCCAAAAGCGAAGATTCCAGCCAATTCCGATGTTACTATTTTACAAATTGACAGAAAAGGAAATACGTGCTTCAATCTTATTTGTGAAACGTTTGCAGAAACGTTCTTCAACACTCGTTTGACTGCCATTTCTAGATAAAATGAATGCTAAGGAGCAGTGTGGTGCGAACAAATGTTGTTCCTTTTCCCACTAATGATATTTATAAAGACATATTGACGTATTATTTTTGTGCAGTTCTTTGCACAACACCAAATAAATACCGCCAAATACCTTATCAATGTTCATCATTTTAATGGAAGATGTTTTCCTCATCTATCTATCTACATATACACAACTTTTCTGCCATGGTCAGTTTGCTTGGTAACTCACTTTGTACAGGGTTGTACTTATGCTGCAGAGCACTCAGGTTCGAGAGTTTAAAGTAAACACAAAAGAGTTTAAAGTAATTTAATATCAAGGTAAAACTATTCTCTTTCTTCTGCTTTTGAAAACACAATTGGTTGGGTTTAGGGAAGGATTTAGGTCAGTGGTTCACTAGGTTATCTGTGCGACAAGTGATAAATGTACAGATAAATAAAGTATTTCAGATTTGCAAAATGTTGACCGTGCCCTCCCTCTAGTGGATTTGTCATCTGAAACGTACAACAGAATGTACCCAGAGCACCGTGTTTTACTTTTTGTGAAAGTGTAGGCTGAGACACTTATGGCTTGTTTCCACTGACTTGTACGGTACAGTACGGTTCGGTTTGGTACGGGTCACCTTTATCAGGCTTGCGTTTCCACTAACAAGGGTACCCTTTTGGTGGGTGTGGCGTATGACAGAAAGTTTCAGTCGACGTCATTCTAGCTCGAGGAAATGTCTACAATAAAGCTGTACGTGTCGCTCACATATCATATGAGAAGCACTTCTCATAAAACAGAAGCTTCATACACATAAATACTTCTGTATAATGTTTATTACTAACTTTTCAATGAACATGAGTTGATTATAACTGCAGATCAAAAACAGTGCGAAACAGCCTACTGTAACGTCTGTAATTATATAAAATAACTAAATAAATGAACATATATAAACACATACAGCACATTACAGTCTCCGATATGTTACCAACTACAGAAGAACTTCACACAGCAGACATTTAGTCCGTATTTAGGTTCAAAACAACACAAAATATAGCCTACAGTCAGTGAAAACCTCTCATCTGTGTCTATAATCTTCAGCAGCACATGTAGCCTCTGTTAGACCAGTGTTTCCCAACCCTGTTCCTGAAGGCACACCAACAGTCCACATTTTCAACCTCTCCCTAATCAAACACACCTGAATCAACTTAACATCAGAAGAGACTCCAAAACCTGAAGTTAATGGGTCAGAAAAGGGAGACATCCAAAATATGTACTGTTGATGTGCCTCCAGGAACAGGGTTGGGAAACACTGTGTTAGACAGTAATTCCGTCATTCCCAGTTCATATTAGTCCATAATATGAAGATAATAAGTTAGTTATACATGGCATTTTGTTCATGTTTGCTGAAAAATAATGTGCTCCTTTTTTCCCAGCTTCTTTGTTTCTTCACGCTTCACTCTCGCGTTTGTCAGTGTCTGACAGGATCGGGTTTCAAAAGCACGTCAATAATCAAGCGCAGGTTATTATCATCAGCTCAAGAAGTTTGTTATTTCAGATATAATGTTAGACGCGCGTGAGCGCAAGGAAGAAAGCGAAACCGCTCGCGCCTCAGACTGGCTCGTAAAAAACTACGGGGCACAGGGTAAATCTGCTCTTCTTCTTGGCTTTGTGGCTGTTTATCAAGATGACGACAAGGTTTGTTTGAGCGCAGATCGACCATGGCTCGTTATTATATGTATTTATAATTCCGCTAAAATCTCTCGCTGTGTTTTTGAAACATGGCAGGTTTTTTGTTTTCATTCTGGCTTGTTGCGTAAGCGAATGACGTATCTCTGTAAACCAATAGCGTTCAGCTGCGCGTGTGGCTCCGCCTTTTGGTACCCTTTCTCGTGTTTGGTACCCTTTCGAAAGGGTGCCGAAAAAGTGGTACGGTTCGGTATCGTACCACTCAGTGGAAACGGGCCATTATTTCCAATTAGCTTGGGTTGTACATTTTTTTTAAAAGGAGGCATGCCCCAAAAGTCCCACCCCTAAACATTGGGAGATTAGCAAATCGTACTAAAATGTATGAATGAGATCATACAAATTCAAGCAATTAGCCATTAAATTCAAATGTCACAATTTGCCATTAGATTTAGTTGAAAATGCTGTCATCATTTACTCAACCTTATCTTGTCACAGACCTGTTGGAGTTTCTTTCTTGTTGAACCCAGAATAAGATATTTAGAAAAATGTGGAACACGATATTTATTTTAAATGTTAATCTTTTCATTTAATTGATTATATTTATAAATACATGTTTAATATATGATTTAAAAAAACATTTTTTATTTAATTTTATAATTTTTTATTTCGGTTTATTTAAGTTATAGTGTTTTCCCAGTGATGGGTTGCAGCTGGAAAAGCATCTGCTGCGTAAAACATATGCTGGATAAGTATCAGTTCATTCCACTGTGGCGACCCCTGATTAATAAAAGGACTAAGTCGAAAAGAAGATGAATGAATGAATGAATAGTTATAGTCTTTTATTTAAATCTCTCGTGTCATCGCGCAGACCAGAGGATACCAAACAAAGAAGCGGAGCTACAGATGCCTGCTAGCATTCTGCTTAGACGGGCTTTTCTTTGGGAGAAACGCTCAATACTTCATTGCCTGCAACTCGTATGTTCTGACCACATGTGCTTGTTTGTTTACTTTATCAATAGTGTTTAAACTTTTTTTGAGCCACTAAACATTGTTTTTATGATGTTTTTATACAGGAGGAAAACGCAAATTACATCCAAATACTTCAGATATAGTCTGTGTTAGTAAATGCAAGGCTATTTATGAAATCCAGGCATAACACTGTATGACAAGGTTTCAGTAGACTGTTCTAGAGCCTACAGCTAATCAATCTGTCACATTCTGGAGTGCATTACAGCTCTAAAGAAAAATATTAATGATAAATGATCTTAAATAAAACAAATACATTTATAGAGATGGTATACAAGTGTATAACTTCACTCATCTAGGAAATGGAGGACACGTGAATGGTTTGTGAGCACAATTAAGTGCACACAGCATGCCATATCATCTGATAATTGTAATAAATAATTCCAAAAGGCAGCTGACTGTGTAAAGCTACATAAAATACCACAAATGTTATGCTTATGCAGAGATCAGTGGCTAATCAGCCGGAATCAGCTGAGGTGAAGTGACAGCGACCAGCGAGACCTAGCTGTCACTTAAGTGGCTACGCCCTTAATTATGTAAACTTAATGTAACCTAATATAAAGGAAATGGATGAGAAAAAAAATTCACCCCCCTCACAGTTGTCAAAATCGTTCTTTGTACCAGGCTGTAAATACCTTTTTTTCTGCTGTAAAGTTGGCTGTTTTAACAATGGGCTCAATAGAAAATGCTCTATTATGGAGCCAGGACTAGAGGAATTTCGATGGATTGCAGTTTCAGTTACTTACGCATTTGCTTCACGAGGGTTCTGGAGGTTCTGCTTGGTTTTAATGCGGTTTACAAAAATCATGCAAACATTTTGTCGTAACGTTCCTACAGCATATGTACAGTTGAAGCCAGAATTATTAGCCCCCCTTTGAATTTCTTTTTCTTTTTTAAATATTTCCCACATGATGTTTAACAGAGCAAGGAAATTTTCACAGTATGTCTGATAATATTTTTTCTTCTTCTGGAGAAAGTCTTAATTGTTTTATTTTGGCTGGAATAAAAGCAGTTTTTAATTTTTTTATTAACCATTTTAAAGTCAAAATTATTAGCCCCTTTAAGCTAATTTTTTTCAACTGTCTACAGAACAAACCATCGTTATACAATAACTTGCCTAATTACCCTAACCTGCCTAGTTAACCTAATTAACCTAGTTAAGCCTTTAAATGTCACTTTAAGCTGTATAGAAGTGTCTTGAAAAATATCTAGTCAAATATTATTTACTGTCATCATGGCAAAGATAAAATAAATCAGCTATTAGAGATGAGTTATTAAAACTATTATGTTTAGAAATGTGTTGAAAACAGAAATTGGGGGGAAAAATATTTCTGACTTCAACTGTACATTTTGTTGTTGTTGTTGTTGTTGTTTATGTGTTTTATGACTATTTTATTTAGTTTTTTTTAGGGCAACACTATCTCCAGCAGCAGACCCTCCACATCAAGCTAACATCTAAAATGCTCATCACTTAAACACCAACATCCATCATGCTATAGAGCTGAACAGTGCAGTGGCTTTACTTTATATCCACAGAAAAGAAAGATCTCCAAAGATGCCTGTTCAAGTTGTAGAGAAATTTGTGTTTTTAAAGCTAATGAGAAGTCATTGATTTATTTTAATCATTTAGCCTGACATGTTTACTGGTTAAAAATATTATAAGTGTTTCTTAAAATGAAATATGTTGAGTTTAGAGAGGATAAAAGTTGTTGTTTTTTATGCAGACATTTAAAAAACAAATATTTGGATATTTTTATCCTAGGTTATCATAGCTTCAGAATCTTATATTGGCATCTTATATTGACAATCCTAGTCTTTGTCAATAATCCAATCATTTAACAGTTGCTGGTTGAACATGATTGTAATAAACATTATCGATTTGTCCCTT
Organism: Danio aesculapii; assembly: GCF_903798145.1. NCBI lineage: Eukaryota > Metazoa > Chordata > Actinopteri > Cypriniformes > Danionidae > Danio > Danio aesculapii. The sequence goes on from NC_079442.1 coordinate 48,851,573, forward strand.
AAAGCACCAGTCATATATGTGGGACGAAGCCTGAAGCTGGGCAGTCGGAGAGCAACAGGGACAGCGTTAACTGTAATCTATCCCACCACAAAGAGCCATTCACAGCGGCTTCAGGCGATTATAGAGGTTGAAAAGGGGGGTGTTTTTCAGCGAAAGGGGGTTAAAAAGCTGATCCGTTCACCCCCCCGAACCAGACGTACGATTGTATTCAAATCAAAACACATCCCATCATGCATTAGGGCACTGTCGTCCTTCAGCTCGCACAAAGAAAAACAAGTTCAAGGCTTTCTCGGTGCAACACAGTGTGTCTTTCTCTGTTGGTTATTTTGTGGCACGTTCATTCAGAGGTGCAGATGGGCTTTCCGTTGAGCTCAGACAATAGACTGGTGATTATTGATGTTTAGCAAAAAATATCAGGCTCTACAAAACTAAATAGGGAAAAGATGGAGTGCAATAAAATGTAAATGGAGAGATTTTTAATGGACATATGTGGACAGTGACAGGTCAGGGCTGTACACTGTAAAAAAGGAGTCATTGGATTTCTTTAAGGTAAGCGGTGCAAATAGGTTGAATTCATTCATTCATTCATTCGTTTTCGTTTCGGCTTAATCCCTTTATTAATCAGGGGTCGCCACAGCGGAATGAACCGCCAACTTATCCAGCATGTTTTACTCAGTGAATGCCCTTTTAGCTGCAACCTATCACTGGGAAACACCCATACACTCTCATTCACACACATACACTACGGACAATTTAGCTTACCCAATTCACCTATAGCGCATGTCTTTGGATTGTGAGGGAAAGGGCTGAATTTAAACAAACAAATTAAATTTAGATAATGTTCAACTTAATTACGTTATTTAAATCCAGCCCATATAAATTGCTTGCAACCACTTACCTTAAAAAAATGAAGTAAATCCAATGAATCATTTCTTTAGAGTATCACTGGACTCTAGGTTTGGTGGTCACTGCAAAAAGCATCTTTCTCCATTGAAAGCCATTCAAAAGAAACCCAGAAGCATGCAAGCAGGCTATATTTATTAGTCCCTTTATTAATTAGGGGTCGCCACAGCGGAATGAACTGCCAAAACATATCCAGCATATGTTTTATGCAGCGGATGCCCTTCCAGCTGCAACCCATCACTGGAAAACATCCATACACACTCATTCACACACATACACTATAAATAGTTTAGCCTACCCAATTCACCTACTGTATAGCGCATGTGTTTGGACTGTGGGGGAAACCGGAGCACCCGGGGGAAACCCACACGAACACAGGGAGAACATGCAATTTAAATGAAAGCTTTATAAAACAAAACACTACAAAATCAAATATAACATCATACAATAAATAAAAATAAAACAAAAACTAAATAAAATAAATAGGACTAAACATTCAAATAAAATGAATAAAAAAATAAAAAGGAAATCAAAAATGTAATAAAAACAAGATAAATATGAATAAATAATTTAATAACCCAAACACCAAAATAGAAAAAGAAAACTGGTAAATAAAACTAATTAAAAAACACTACAAAATAAAACAATAAAGACAACAAAAAAAACAAGTAAATAAAACTTAACCTTAAAAATAAACAAAAAAAAACTTAAATAAAAATTAATCCACAACAAAACAAAACTAAAAAAAATGCATGAAACAACAAAAAAGTAAAATAAAATAAATAAATAAAAAAACACAAAAACAAATAAAAAAATATTAAGCATCAAAATGATAAAAGATAATATAAATCTGTATTAAATGTCAAATAAAAACACTTCAAAATTAAATAAAACTTAACACACATAAAAAAGAAAAATAAGATAAAATTATCTGGTGGCATGGTGGCTCAGTGGTTAGCACTGTGACCTCCCAGCAAGAAGTTCACTGGTTTTAAGCCTCGGCTGGGCCAGTTGGCATTTCTGTGTGGAGTTTGCATGTTCTCCCCGTGTGGCGTGGGTTTCCTCCGTATGCTCCGGTTTCCCCCACAGTCCGAACACATGCGCTATAGGTGAATTTAATAAACTAAATTTGCCGTAGTGGATGAGTGTGTATGGGTGTTTCCCAATACTGGGTTGCAGTTGGAAGGGTATGCGGTGTGTAAAACATACGCTGGACATGTTGGTGGTTCATTCCACTGTGGCAACCCTAGATTAAAAAAGGGACTAAGCCGAAGAAAAATAAATGAATGAATGAAATAAAAACACAACAAAATTAAATAAACATCTCACAATAAATAAAATAAATCAGACTAAACATTGAAATAAAACAAAAAGAAAAGTTTTTATTACAAATAAAACATGTAATAGAAATTTTAAAGAAATGAGAAACGACAATAAAGCTCAACTTGACTTGACTTGATCCTATCAAAGTCATAGTTGATGGTATAAATTTGAATCAGAAGTTTCTCCTGTGTTCAGTGTGTCAGTGTTCATTGGAGTGTAATATACACAGGCCTGCTGACCGCCTCATATGAGGAGTTTTTTAACTGTGGGTGGTTCAAGCGTCTGCCAAAGGATTTGCTCCACGTGGTGCTGGGATTCTGACATGGGCTGTTCAGAAACCCCTGGCCATGTTTCATCGTCTTCTTTTATTTTTTGGCCATAATAGAAAATGTGCTGCTATTAAGTGAAAGCGAGGGATCCTAACCAAGCAAGATATTTGTCATTTTAAATATAACTAATAATCCAAGGTCTGCATGAAATACTTAAGCAAGCATGTGTTTGTGTAGAAGGAGAGAATTAAAGTAGTATAAGTTAGATCCAGTTAGGTTTTGCAATTTTTATATATAGAAATCAGAAATCGGTTTTGCTGCCAAGTGTGCTTACACACACAAGGAATTTGTTTTGGCAGCAGAATGCAGAGGGAATGCAGAGGGCATCCAAACTCCTCACAGAAATGCCAATTGACCCAGCTGGGACTCGAACCAGTGATCTTCTTGCTTTGAGGCGACAGTGCTAACCACTGAGCCACTGTTCATTTTATTTAATTGGTTTAGTTTTATCTAGTTTTATTTTTTTTTGGGCAATAAATAATCAATTGCAGTGGTCTTCGGTTTCTGTTGTTCTTTCTCCATTCACTGGTTGCACGCATATAAAATTATTCTGTTATGTCAAAAACAAACCTTCGTTTATTAATAACATCTAAAGGACGTAACAAGTTTTTTATTTTATTTTAGTTTTTCTTTTTACTTAATTTTAGATTTTATTTTTGTTCGTTTGTTTTATGTTAGGGATGCACCGATACCATTATTTTTGGATCCGATCCCAATACCAAAATTCTGAGCATCGATCGATACCGAACCGATCTCGATACTGTGCCTTTTCTTTTTTTGTTTGTTTTAACCTAATACAGTTTCTATAGTTCTGGTGCTCAAATAATAAATCTTCTTTAGTAAAAATAACAGACCTATAAGCCTACTGTATATGATAGATGGCACAATCTAACTAAACATGATGCTTGCTATAAACTATAGGCTGCATTATTTGAGCATTTGTTATGACATTGGTCTGATCTGTTGTGGTTCAGCTTATGTTTCCTTTTTTAATATTAGGATTTTTTTTTTAAATCTGTAATAGGCTACCACTATTGACCCTAATCGTTGGTAAAATAACCTGCCTTTTAACAAAGCCTGATATTTTCCTGCATGTTTAAAGCAGACTAAACTGAACTGTCTGAGGTCAGTTTTACTTAATAAACATTCCCTCGCATGAAAGCATGTCTGAACAATTATTTTCTTGTCTGAAAAATTCTATTTTTGAAACTAATTTCGTTTGGTATAATTTGTTGGTTATTTCAGTGTATTTTTGTTGGTCAGTTACCTACAAAATAAACAAGAAAACTTGAGGTGAAGTTCAAAACAAGGGTCGCTTGTATGCTTCAGCGCACAAACTGACAAAAAGGTCTGTTAAATAAAGTATTAGTAAAAATAAAATGACAGTGAAATATTCTCAGTATTCACAGAGTAGCTTATATTAGGCTAAATCATTTTCTGTTAATGCTAATTCGTATGCGCCGGGCCGTCAGTTTCACTTTTATTCGTTTAATCAACTACTTTGAGCACAATGAGCCAGGCTTTACAAACTATTAGCAGCACATAACGTATTCACCTCGAAAGAACAAACTCAGTCGGAAGGATGAGAGAACAGAAACTCATTATGAGAATAATTTTTACAGAGCAGCGCACATCGCTTTTGATGAAGCGCTTGATGCATCACTGAGATACAGCTCGCAGTCCTACCGTATCTGCAGACACTTTCAAAACAGCAGCACAAAGGGAAGAAATCGCTGCGTTGAGGATCTGTCCAATGTATTATTGAGCCTTTTCTAATTTAAACTTTCAGGTAGGCCTACTTTGTGTGTGAAGAGCAGATAATAACCCTCCCTAACGTTACTCCAGTGTTGCGAATGCGAGCTGCTGGTCTAACAGACATAGCACAACATGATTTAGAAACAGCAATGAACTCCATCTTACAGGTCAAAATGAACCCATGTAATGCAGAGCTAAATGCATTTCTCCACTGATTATTAAAACTAACAGGGACAGATAGTCTTGGGGAGTTTATCGACTTGTCATGAAGGCAGCACGCAGTTTGAATTGTGAATGAATGGAGAATGATTGACAGGCGCAGTGGCGGGAAATAGAAAGTGAACTTGAATTTAACCATGTGACCATTCATCTGTGCTTCACATTAATTAATAGAATGGCTTCAGAACATATGGGATATAGTAGGCCTCCATGACACATTTCCACTGCCTTATAATAGGCTACCTTCGTGGCTTTTGTTGGCTTATAAATTACATAGAATATAGCGCATGTGCAAGATCGGATTTGGATCGGCACCAGCTGGCTAATACTCAATCCAGCAAAAATATGCGGTATCGAACCGATATCCGATCCAAGTATCGGGATCGGTGCACCCTATTTTATGTTATATCTCTTCTCTCATCTGCATTTCTCATTGTCTCTGTATGTCTGGAATCTGCTAGCTCTGATTGGTGGTCGGGCTCCTAGCGACCGGACGCCATGTCATTATTGACCTGTGCCATTTGATGGACGCGTCTGGAGAAAAATTACAGGGTTGGTTGAGGTCAAAGGTCACGAGTGCTCATTGGCTGTTGAGGGTGCGTCATTGATCCAGAAGGACCTTCTTTTAAAATTCATGCAATGCACTTCAGACAATAATTCAATCTGTGTTCATCAATAAGTCCCCCTCTGGGATCATTAAGAGCCCATTCCTGTAGAGATCTGTAGAATTTGTCAAAATAACTAAAAGGTGACATCATGACATTGTCTAAATTTGCTTCAGATTAGTTCCACTTGTTGTTTTTAGTCAAGTCCACTGTTTTTACCTTTTCAAATAGGAGGGATTATTTGTTTTTATTTTATTGTATTGTTTTAATGTTTTTTTCTAATTTTATTTAATTTGTTTTATTTTATTTTATTTTATTTTGTTCTTCATTTTTAGTTCTGCTTTTATTTTATTTATTTTTTACTTTTTGTTTCATTTTATTTCACTTTGTTTTTTAATTCTGCTTTTATTATATTTTATTTATTTAATTGTATTTTTTTCTTTTTTATTTACGTTTTTAATTCTGCTTTAATTTTATTTGAATGTATTTTTTTTCTTATTTGTTTTTCTTTTTGGTTCATTTTATTTACTTTGGTTTTCATTTTTTATTTAATTTGAATAATTTAATTTGTTTGTCTTTATTTACTTTTTGTTTTATTTTATTTAACTCTGTTTTTCTATTTTTATTCTCCTTTTATTTTACTTTATTATTTTATTTTATTGTATTTATTTCACTTTAGGGTTTTTGTCTTATTTGACTTTTTGTTCAATTTTATTTAACTTTGTTTTTAATTTTAATTTTAATTTAATTTCATAATTAAATTTTAGTGTTCTTCTTTTATTTACTTGTTTTATTTTATTTTTTTATTTATTTTATTTTTCATTTTTTTAATTCTGCTTTAATTTTACTTTATTATTTTGTTTTATTTACTTAATTTAAATTTTTTGTCATATTTATTTACTTTTTGTTAAATTTTATTCGGCTTTGTTTTTAATTTTAATTTAATTTTAATTAATTAATTTTCATTTTATTTCTTTTATTTACTTTTTGTTTTATGTTATTTATCTTTTTTATTTTAATTCTGCTTTTGTTTTTTTGTATCGTGTTAATTAATTGATTTTTTTTATTTTATTTTTATTTAATTGATTATCAGTAACGCCATTAGCATTCATAAAGATCCCAATCCTGTGGAGCTCCTGAAGTATTTTCCAAATAATCAAGAGATGGCATCATGACAGAGACTCCAATTGCATTCGTTTTTTACGTACTTATTATTTCACTCACATGTTCAGCCCTTTTAAACTCTCATGGGTTTGAACTGAATTCGAATTCCACATTTAAACCCAAACAGAACCACATCCGTCACTCACAGTCAGTCCTATTGTCTCATTTCAAACACAAACACACTCTTATCCCCTCCCTCTCTCTCTCCCTCTCGCTAATTCACCCTCATCCTTTTATCCACTTAAATCAAAACACATTTCTCTTTTTTTCCTGCTCTCCAACCCCACGTGTAATTTCTCAAACTCACTGGCACAAATGTTTCCCTCCCTCTGCTTTTTTACGGCAACTGAATTCAAATCTAAACTCCACCCCATGGTTCCATCGCCATGGTGACCTGAGGGAATTAAAGGAGGAGGGGATTCCATTCTGTTGTCATTGACGGAACACTCAGTTCAGCGTCCAATAGCAGGGCAGCATGTGCATGTGTTGATTATCCCACAAACAGTGTGTATGTGTGTGTTTAGATTTGTACACTGTTTAAATCAGGGTTTTTTTTGCACTTTTTCAAGTACAACATAATACACATACACTTCATTAAACATGTACACATATATACTATATAACTGCAGGTTAGTTACAGTTGTTCTCAGTGGCTTTGGTGCATTTCTCACAACACTATTTACATTTGCACAACAGTTAAAGCATTTCTCTAAACAGTTAGTCAATTGTGCACATCATAGTAGCAGTTTCTCATTCCTTCCAACAAATTGCGAATGCTTTTGGACATGCATCAATTGCTTTCATAAAACTCTCTACTGTTTTCTAACATTATCATTTGCTTATGTCATGTCAGTCACAATGAACTAAACTTGTGAATGCTGAATAGTCATTCCATGTAAAACTAATAGTCCTCATTTCATTACTTGAGTCATCACACACTAAAATGTTGAACTAGTTGTCAAAATCTGTCAAGCTAATTTTATAAAACATTTAAATCTTTCTTTTTTCCTTAAAATGTCTTCTGAATTGAACAATTTGATGAATGATTTACAGACCTGTGTATGTTGTAGGTTCAGTTCCAATATGGACTGCACTATTGTTTACAGTTGTGCTCAGCTCTACCCAAAGGAGGTTTATTTGTTGTAAATAAAGGTGTGTTTATTCTTTTGCACAATGCTGTGAATAAATCAGAATTGCAAAGAGCAAATGAAGTAAAACATGAGAAACACACATATTCAGTATCTTGTACTCAGATACCTCACTAAATGCAGTGATGTCTAACTTTACTGTAGTTTTCAAATGGCTGTGCAAATAGTGTACAGTGCTGTCTTGAGCACTTTCAGGACGTGTCACCAAAATCTCACTGTTTTTGCATTGGAAAAAATGTAGAGAGTAAACTGTCATAATGAAAACAAGACGAAGCCATTTGACTATCTTGTTCATAAACAATGGTGTCAGGATTTTTCATCTTGATGACACTTTCATTAACATCAATACTTGCTTATGAGGAATGAGCTCTCCATTTTGAGCAAGTGACACACTTTTGCAGGTCATCAACAAGGTTTTACAGTTTGTACTGATTGTTTAGAGAAATGCTTTAACTGTTGTGCAAATGGAAATAGTCTTGAGAGAAATGCACCAAAGCCACTGAGGAAAAACTGTAATTTGTATTATCTTTCAATTTCTCAGTATGTTTGGTGACTAAAATAATATTTTAATAAATATATCTGTTTAATAAATCGATTTTGTTTAAATGCAACAAAATACATTGCCTATATTCACTGAGAAATTGATAAAAAAAAAAATTATTAAAATGGGGTGTACTCAATTATGCTATTAGACAGACAGAGACAGATAGACAGACAGACAGACAAAATGATAGATAGATAGACAGACAGACAGACAGAATGATAGACAGATAGAATGATAGACAGATAAATAGACAAACAGAATGATAGATAGATAGATAGATAGATAGATAGATAGATAGATAGATGGATGGATGGATGGATGGATGGATGGATGGATGGATGGATGGATGGATGGATGGATGGACGGACGGATGGATGGATGGATGGACAGATATAGACAGAATGATAGAACAATAGATGGATGGATGATTTATTTTTTATTTCCCAAATCATTACAATATCTAACCCAATAGTTTACGGACAAAACATATATATGTGTGTGTATGTAATATATATACTGTACATACTCTGCTACAATAAGCAGCTTTTATAAGAGCCTTTAAGGATTTTTAAGGTGGTCAAATTTGCAGTAGCCTCATATTTTGTACATTTGTAGATCTGTAGAGCATCAAGCACAAGTATAACAACTACACTACCATAGTACAGAATAACCAAACAAAGCTAAATACAGGTGTTAAAGTCATCTAAAGCATTTTGAACATGGCCATTTTTGACCACCTCAGAATATTTGAGCCCTGTATTTACTTCTGTATTTACTGACCTTATTCTTGATGTACGAGCCATTAGAATCATCCATTGGAATCTTTTTGGCTCAAGATTTCCGGGCTCATTCACTCCTGTTGATTTTTAGACATTAGCAACAATTTGTTCTGCTGCTTGATATTTTCTTCTTATATTCTTCTACTTTTTATGTAGTCATGATCACATTTGTTTGTAGAGCAACGTGATGTTTATTACTCCTAGTCATTTCTCCTATAGGCAACTGAATCGGAAGTTCTAAAACGAGCGCAAAAACGAGCGCACTTCCCCATCGCAGAATAAGGTCAATAGGTCAAAATAAAGATTCTGACATCCTTTACTCATCCTCCAAACCTGTTTGACTTGCTTTATTCTGTTAAACACAAAAGAACATACTGAAGAATAATGTGAATCTGTAACCATTGACTTTCATAGAATTTGGTTTTCCTAAGGAAGTCAATGGTTACAGGTTTCCAACATTCTTCAAAATATCTTCTCTTGTGTTCAGCAGAACAAAGAAACTCACGAGGGAGAGTAAATAGTAAGTAAATGTTCATTTTATGGTGAATTATCCCTTTAATGCCAGGTATGAACAGCCTAAAGGAACTGTACATGCAGGAATATAGGAAAACTGTTCAATATTTAGCAGTCTGTATTGTGTGAGCTAACACAGATCCACCCTGCTTTACCATCTCTCCTGCTTTAATAAGCAGCCTCCCCCTCTGACCCCAGATCAGAGGAGCCTTTTATTGACAGTAAACACACACCGGCTGCTGCTCTGTGAACAGGAGACTTCTGAAGCATGAGATCAGATGATTACTATCTGTGCAAAGTATCAAACACTTCCCAGCAGCAGCAGCAGCGGCTCTGAGATTAAAGCAGGCTTAATTGTTGGTCTAATAGTGGTGGTGGGTTTGAGAAATAAACCCTCAGGCTGAGAATGTGCCTTGATTGATTGTCAATGGAGTCATCACCTGCTGAGGAAGTGACCCTGTTTGTGTTCAGTGGGCAGGATTGATCTTTCTGGACGTAATAGAGTCTCAGGGCCCCGTTTACACTAATAGGTTTTCGTTTTGCAATGCATACGTTTTGCTACAGTTACGCCTTCCGTCCACACTACGCCAGAGTTTTCGAGCGCCGAAAATGGAGAGTTTTTGTTACGGGTCCCAGCAGCAGAACTCGTAGCCAGATTAAAAGTGCCTGAATTATCAGGAGAAACAAAATCCCATTGAGACTTCAGTGTCTTTCCCCAGGCGCAGGACAGTAGCATCTGTTTATTAACAGTCATATTATAGCAAACATGTCCTCATAAATCATGTAATGCAAATATATCCACACAAATCATGTTTCAATTAATCAAACATACACTTTTGTTCTTTGTTTTTCTCTTTATTTACCACAATAAATTCTTCAAATACTTATCATTAACACATATTAATATTATACCTTCTGTATATTTATCAGAATACACTTTAAATTCTTTGTCAACCATCTTTTTCCTTATATTTTCTCTTTAAATACCTCTGTTTATAACCATTTACCCTAAAACTACTAAACTCACTGTACAATCATGCGTCTGTTATTTGTACAGTTACACTTGACACCAGTTACCAATGTTAAACAGGTCGCACACCAGAAGTGCCGCTCATCGGCGGCTGTCCGCAGCGCCCAGCCAAGTCTCAGTACACTGTTCATTTCTCTGCCGCGCCACAGAGCGCCATCTGATTAGTTTTATGTTAAATATCATGCGAATGTCCGCATCTGGTGTGTGTTACTGCTAACTGTCATGTGCGCGCCATGTCACGACGCCGAGCCATGCTTCCGGTGTGCGACCTGCTTTACTCTCTACTCTCTCATTTTCTGTTCAATTATCACATACTGAGTAAAATACATATCATTTACTGGGGAGTCAGTTACAACAAACATAACTCAGACCAACTGTCATTTTACCAGTTCTTTCACCTGGATCACTTTACTAAATAAACAACTGTAAATAAGCTATTCACTTCAAAACACATAGGAAATGTGTACTCGCATGTTTTTACATTAATTATAATAAACATATCCACTTATGAAACATACCTGAATTATCAGGAGAAACAAAATCACGCTGAGACTTCAGTGTCTTTCCCCAGGCGCAGCATAGTAGCATCTGAAGTAAACACAACGAATATCGCCATGGTAACCCACAGCGCAAGCTTTCTCAACTGCTGATGTTATTTTGTTTCAAACACAGTCATTAATAGTGATAATAAATGACTTTTAACAGTGTGTATATATATATATATATATATATAAATGCATAGATACATTAATAACGAAACAAACATTATTATTGTGGATACACAATGGTGTATCACATTTTGGAAACGCTGGAGCAGCCGTTTTCTTTCTAAAACGCTGCTGCTCCGTCTCAGTGTGGATGAGGGAAAACGGAGACATCTAAAAAATGGAGGCGAGGCTGCAGACGTTCGCCTATCTGATTGGGGCTTTTTCCTCAATATCAAGTAGCCTAAACACAGTTCAGTCTTGCATCCTCTCTTTGAAAGTTCAGACTTCACAAGTTTGATATGAAAAACAAACTCCCGAGGACACGTCGGGTAAATCTTCAAAGGGAAACGTGTACTTTATAACCTTAATTACATCAACCTGGCTATGTTGTTTCACTTTCTTAACAATAACATGAAACATGATAAAAGGAGCTGCCTATTTTCATTTTGATATTAGCAACTTAACAGACACTAAAAATGTTGAGGCGTCGTGTAGCTACATATTAATATAACCGTCATCTTCATGCACATAACAAAACAGAGCCTATAACATTACTGCCTCCTTTCATTTTCATTAAAAATATGAAACACACCATCTCTTTTGCTGAATATCAGTTTTAATAATCAATAATGGCCATTTAATATTAGCAACTTAACAGACACTAAAAATGTTGAGGCGTCGTGTAGCTACTTATTAATATGACCGTCATCTTCATGCACATAACAAAACAGAGCCTATAACATTACTGCCTCCTTTCATTTTCATTGAAAATATGAAACATATGCCCTGTCCCTTTCACTGAATTTCAGTTTTAATAATTAATAATGGCCATTATAAATGTATAACGTACAACAAGTTTATACAATATAGTAAATAAAGGCAAGCAATCGGTCAAACGTCCAGAATCAGTGTCCGCGGTTACATTGATTAATATATTAACCTAACTTATCTAGTGCCCAACCAAAACACATGAGAACAAGTAATAGATTCAAAAGACCAAAGTCGGGGAATATGTCGCTAGATATAGACAGCAAGATGAATTAAATATCACGTTTAACAAATATAGTGAGATTAGATCCAGCGGTAGATCCTTGATGAACAGTTCGACGTGCACTATGGGTAGATGTGCTCAAAGCATGCTGCAGCGCATGCCAGAGAGAGAGAGAGAGTGTGTGTGTGTGTGTGTGTGTGTGTGTGTGTGCGTGTGCGTGTGCGTGTGTGTGTGTGTGGTCATGTGATGTGCGTTTTCAGCGGTCTAATGTAGACGCAGAGTTGTTCAGTAACGCTGGGTGAATTGTTATTGTGGACGCGGATCGTTTTCATTCTACAACGCCATTTTCAAACTTAAAGGTATTAGTGTAAACAGGGCCTCAGTTACACTACATTGTGAAAAATAATACAAGAAGACTTTCTCCCAGAATAAACAATATATCAGAAAATACTTTAAAATGCCTTTACTCTGTTAAACAGCCCTGGGGGAATTTCACAGGAGACATTATTTTGTCTTTAGCTGTATATGAAACAGCAGAAATGTTTTAACATAATAATAAAATCTTTCTTGAGCCGCATATCAGCATATTAGATTAGATTAGATTCAATTTAATGTCATCACACATGTACAAGTACAAGGCAACGAAATGCAGGTTCATATTCTAATGATTTTTGAGAATTTAAACTCTGAATGAATTGTCAGAATCATTACGACAGTCATTACTGTGTTACATTGTGTAAGTAATTCATATTTAAAATAAATGTGGACACTGACAGCATCTCAGATCATTAGATAAGACGGTTTTCTTTGCACACGTCAGTCCTAAATCAGTTTTCAGATTTTCTTTTCCTTGTAGCCTCTCCAGATGTAATGAAAGGCTTGTCAAGTAGAGAAAAATGCAGTCCGTTTGATAAAAGAAAGAAGATTTGTTGCATGTAATTGTGCTGACATGTTTGGACAGGCTTTCCTTTGCTTAGGTAGATTATAAAGCAGGTACTGAAACCTCAGTCAGACGGTAACTTTAAATTACTTTTGCTTCTCACTTAATTTGATGTTTCCTGCTGACCAAAGAGTAGATTATACAGTTGGCTAATGCTGCTTTTACACTAATAATTGTGACTAATTGCATACAAAATAAAAGTTTCTATTTGCATTATATACAGTTGAAGTCAGAATTATTAGCCCCCCTGAATTATTAGCCACCTTGTTTATTTTTTTCCCCAATTTCTGTTTAATGGAGAGCAGATTTCTTCAACACATTTCTTAACATAATAGTTTTAATAACTCATTTATAATAACTGGTTTATTTTATCTTTGCCATGATGACAGTAAATAATATTTGACTAGATATTGTTCAAGACACTTCTATACAGCTTAAAGTGACATTTAAAGGCTTAACTAGGTTAATTAGGTTAACTAGGCAGGTTAGAGTAATTAGGCAAGTTACTGTATAACGATGGTTTGTTCAGTAGACTAGTGAAAAAATATATAGCTTAAAGGGGCTAATAATTTTGACCTTAAAATGTGTTTAAAAAAACAGCTTATATTCTAGCCGAAATAAAACAAATCAGACTTTCTTCAGAAGAAAAAATATTATCAGACATACTGTGAAAATTTCCTTGCTCTGTTAAACATCATTTAGGAAATATTTAAATAAGGAAAAAAAAAATCTGAGGGCTAATAATTCTGACTTCAACTGTATGTGCATGTATTGTGTATATTTATTATTTGCAAATAAATCCACATTCATACATGTATATACTTTCAAAATGTTTACATATATATTAATATTAATGTATAATTGTGTTATATATTAATATATAAAGGGGTGGCTCAGTGGTTAGCACTGTTGCCTCACAGCAAGAAGGTCACTGCTTCAAGTTCTGGCCAGACCAGTTGGCGTTTCTGTGTGGAGTTTGCATGTTCTCCCCGTGTTGGTGTGGGTTTCCTCCGGGTGCTCTGGTTTCCCCCAGTCCAAAGAGATGCAGTGTAGGTGAATTGGGTAAACATAATTGGCCAAAGTGTATGAGTGAGTGTGGGTGATTCCCAGTACTGGGTTGCAGCTGGAAGGGCATCTTCTGCGTAAAACATATGCTGGAATAGTTGGCGGTTCGCTGTGGAAACTCCTGATAACTAAGGGACTAAGCCGAAGGAACTTAATGAATTGATATATAAATACACATTTTCTCTGATCATACAGTACAAAATTAATATGTAAATGCAAGGTGTGTGTAATTGTTTAACAGCACTATTTAACAATGTGCAAGCTTACATTATTAGTTATGTTACTTAATGTGCAAAAAAAAACATGACTTTGTGATGATTTTCAAGACAGTAAAATCACAAGTTTTTTCTAAATATCAGTATGAGTGCATTCACAATTGTGATTTTGACTTTATTCAGAGAATATTGAGTGAGTTAAAGTCAGAATTATTCGCCTTCCTGTGAGTTTTGTTTTCATTTACAAATATTTCCCAAATGATGTTGAGCAAGGAAATTTTCACAGTATTTCCTATAATATTTTTTCTTCTGGAGAAAGTTTTATTTGTTTTATTTCGGCTAGAAAAAAAGCAGTTTTTTATTTTTTTAAAACTATTTTAAGGTCAAAATTTGTAGCCCCTTAAAGCAATTTTTTTTTCAATAGTCTACGGAACAAACCATCATTATACAATGACTTGCCTAATTACCCTAACCTGCCTAGTTAACATAAGTAACCTAGTTAAGCTGAATACTAGTATCTTGAAAAATATCTAGTTAAATATTATTAACCGTCACAGATTAAATAAATCAGTTATTAGAAATGAGTTATTAAAACTATTATGTTTAGAAATGTGTTGAAAAAATCTGCTCTCCTTTAAAGAGAATTTGGGGACAAAATATTCAGGGGGAATAATTCAGGAGTTCTAATAAAGCCTACTTCAGCTGTCTATTTCAGACACAAAACTTGAATTATCCTGCTTCACCTCTGAAAATACTTCCAAACAAAGCCGGAGCAGAACTTTTGTGCATCAAATTCAGTATACTTTAATTTAGAGTTTGTGATGCGAGACAAGTCTAGAGACTTGAATCTGTCACTGACACACCTGTACACATCATTGACGGGTTCAACCGTATGTCAGACTCCAGCTGTGTTAGTATTATAATTCCTCAGCTGTAGTCATTTCAGCAATAAAGTGTCACTGTGTGATTTTCATTCCTGACCCATGAGTGTGTCCCATCACTGAAAACCTTGCTCTCTGCAGAAACACACACTCGCCACGTTATCAGCGTGTCGTTATTTACAGGAATTCGGAAAAGAAAAGCATAATGAAAGTACAGAGGCGGTTGAAAAACCAGACACCAGAAACCAGACGTCACGCATATCATGTTTCAAAGACTTTCTACTATTTAAGTTGGTAAACCTCTGTCTGTGTGCTCAATTCATATCATATTTCAATAACTCTTTGGCTCGTCACATGAGACGGGTTTGTGCCATTGTTTTTGTTTGGAGTCTGTGGATATGAAGAGAGATTTTTTTTTTTTTTTTTTTACACCACCTGTGCTGTAAACAACAACAGGTGGCTATTTTTATTTAGCTTTTATTGTATGTGTTGTGTTTAATATATTTTTGATATGATCATACTTAGGCTTGTGCCGGTATTCGGTAATGAATATGCACGATATTGTTATCGCGGGCACTTCAAAATACCGTGAAAAATAATAGATCCGAATTTATATTCTTAGAAAGCGCCTTTTCCATCAACCGCTTGAAGAAACACTGCGTATATGCTGCGCAGAACTGATGCGCACTCTGATGTAAACAATCCCCGCATGTAGAAGCACTGTGTGCACAAAGTGCGCGCCGCTGCTGCCACCGCACTATAATCCTCACACGAAGAAGAAGCATGGCGGAAGGAGGAACGCTGCCGACAATTTATCCCCCCTCAAAAAGGGTAAAGTCAGAGGTTTGGAAATATTTTGGGTTCCAAAAAAATGCAGAGGGATTGCTGATCGAAGATGGTTTCTCTTTGCACATTCACTTTGATATAATTGCTCAAGTTTACTTTTATATTGTGTATTGTTTTATTTATATTTATTTGTATTGAAATGTTTGAAGTACTTTTAGTTAATTAAAAAGTTATTAAATTTACTAAGTTGACGAAACTGAAGTTTTTTGTGTTTTTTTACCTGTTTCTCTAGTAAAATTACAATATCGTGATAATACCGTATACCGTGATAAAAGCTCAATCAATTAATCGCAGCATGAAAATGTGATACCGGCACATGCCTAATCATACTAAAATAGTAATATTTTCTGAGCTAATAAAAAACTGTGGTGTTTCTGTGCTGTTGTTTTTTTTTTTTTTTACCAGAAAGTGTCTTTCACACTTTAAATTCATTCTGTCACTTGCCATTTCTATGTTAGAACTTGAAAACATGGAGGTGATTCTTTTGCTCATGTAACCGTACTCTCTTTTACTCTGCGTTGTGTAGTGAATGACGAGAGGACACCATTTTGAGTCTGCACAGCGACTGTTATTATGTTTATGACCGATCGGCAGCTTCAGCTCATACCATTACACTCTAGTTCAAGGAAAAGGTGGAAGAGAGCGAAAGATGGAGGAAAGGTGCGAGAGGCGCCGCAGAAAGGCGCGAAGACAGGAAAAGGACAGAGAAAACTAGCTCTCACAATTACAAAATCCAGCATATGAACCGTGACAATCCACATACTACATCGTCAAAATAAAAATCATAAATGCATACCTGCATAGAGAATGTTATTATGTTTATGACAGATCGGCAGCTTCAGCTCATACCATTACACTGTCAACAAAAATAACATTCTACAATAAAACAAATTGTTTTTACATCAGTAAATAAAACATATGATTAAAATTAAACTGAAATATGTATTTGTGTGTGTGTTGTTTATGACCAGAGCCAAATTTAATGTGGAACAGGTAGAGCATACCTCTTTTGTTCAAGGAAAAGGTGGAAAAGACCGCTACAATAGTACAACAGGTATGGCCGCTTGGACTATACCATCTTGATGTTAACCCCAAGGGGGAGAAGAGGTGAAACCACTGTCACTGTCGCATGACTCTCTTTACATTTATATTGTGAACACAAAACTATTTTAAATGAACAGTAACTAACAGGAGAAAAATATAGTGAAAACAATATGCCTGAAATTATCCTGTTACACTCAGTAGAAAATGAAAGGGGATTTTTACATTTATGGTTTGTCAAATGCAAGTCAATTATTTCTGACATTTTGAGAATAAAAAAACACATAAAGGCAACACTAAATTAATATCCGAGCTGATATATGAGGATTTTTGAATCACAATATTCTTGACAATATAATTGCCTTGAATTCACCTTTACAGGTTGTTTAGCAGTGTTACGTTTTAAAGATGTTTTAGTGGGATGCTGTAACATTTAAGTGAGACAGGTGTAATGTGTGCGACAGATCAAGGATGAGGCAAGAATCAATTCTCTATTTAAGCTTTTTACTCAATAGTTGAAAATTATTGAACAGGAATTGGAGAGGAAAAAGAAAAACAAACATTTATAATTATCTTTAAACAAAAACAAAGAGTGCAAGCCAAATCAAAGAAATTAACAAAACAAAACGATCCTTAAAACTAAAGTCTAAACTAGGCGTCAAAAATAAATACAAATAAACACCGAGATCTTCAGTGTATATGACACCCGAACTAAACTAATTAAAGCTACAAAACTCAAAATACACAACTGGCAAAACACTCAAACTAATCTAACAAAACATCAATCTAAACTAAAACAAACCAGATAAATCGGTCAAAGTTTAGAACCACACAACAGCCATCACATTATGTTACTTAAAGCCAACGAAGTTCAACAAGCAAACTCAAATTACCACAGTAAACTGAGATAATAAATCACTCAACAGCCGAAGCATAGCACAATCAAATTGCATGGAGCACAAATGGTACGCCGAGGCAGAGCGCACATTACACACTAGTCTGTCGGTGCTTTAAATCCTTGCGGCTTGTCCTGGGATTGGTGGAACCGACTTCGTCATAATGATGATGGACAGAATGATAAACCAATAAGAAACCTAAAGACTAAACAAGCAGAGAGGAGGGTGAAAAAAAAATAGACAAAGAAAACAGCAAACATAACAAGCAGATTAAGCATATGTTTGTAGTAAACAAATGCATTATTTATTTGTTCGTTTATGAATTTTTATTTATACATTATTATTTTTTTTCAATTATATGTGACTTTCGACAGGGTGTCCGTGGAGTCTTAAAAAGTATTAAAAGTTGATCAATCAATTATGAGAAAATTAAGGCCCTTAAATGTATTAAAAAGTCTTAATCGTGTTTTTACGAGGTCTTAAATTTTGTTCAAGCGTTGTCCAAAGTGTTTGACTTCAAAAAAAGCATAAACATATTTATTTTCCTCCTAATATTAACAACGGCGTGCTCGATCCATACAATTGGTTTGGGCTGGGGCACGTTCGGCCAATCTTTTCCGTCCGGGTGATGTCACGTAATTTGCGGCAAACGCGAGAAAGGTGATGTGACGCTCTCCATATTTAGCAAAACCATCGAGCGAAGCAGACGCCAAAAATGGGAAAATGTAAGTTTGTGTATTAAGTGTGTAAACAATGGCTGAAGCCTGTCGTTGAAAGCAACCGTGTCAGATTAACAACTGTTTATTATGGTAAAGGTTTGATACTGATTAGAACTTGAAGTGGTCTTAAAATATTCTGAGAAGGTCTTTAAAAAGGTATTAAAATGACCTTTAGGATTCCTGCATATACCCTGCTGGACTAGTTTATGTATAGTTTTGGCAATAACCAAAAAAAAAAATACATTTTATGAGTAAAAATGATTGATTTTTCCTTCATGTCCAAAATTTATTGAATATTAGTCATTCATTCATTTTCCTTCGACTTATCAAGCATATGTTTTACACAGCGGATGCCCTTCCAGCTGCAACCCAGTACTGGGAAACACCCATACACTCAGCCAATTTAGTTTATTCAATTCACCAATAGTGCATGTGTTTGGACTGTGGGGGAAACCGGAGCACCTGGAGGAAACCCACGCCAACACGGGGAGAACATGCAAACTCCACACAGAATTGCCAACTGACCCAACCGGGACTCAAACTAGCGACCTTCTTGCTGTGAGGCGACAGTGCTAACTACTGAGTCACCATGTCGCCCCATTAGAATGTTAAGTGAATGTTATGTTCCATGAAAAATGTTTTGTAAATGTTCTACTGTAAATATATGACAATACGTTTTATTTATTAGTAATATGCATTGCTAAGCACTAAGAAAATGTCTTGCACACTTTAAATTCGTTCTGTCACTTGCCATTTCTTTGTACACATTTGTGAAATTTATTTGCTGCAAATTCTTGAGTGTTCAATGTAGGGTCTGAATAACTTCTAGACACCCATTTGCATTAAATTCAATATTGACACATTAAATTCCTCATTGGTTTGTGAAGGCTAAAATTATCTCATTTCGATATGATGGTTGTTCCAGGTATGCATGTGGTTTTTGGCTTGTGCACTGTACTGAAGCCATCTGTGCAAAAAAGTACTATTCAGCATCTCATCTGCTTCTATTACAGTTACACTTATGCAGTTTGCAGTACTTTTTTAAATACACTTTCATTATATTCACTTGATAATTTTTGCACGTTCAAACTCACAATCTCAGAAGTGCTTGCTTTTCTTTTTTTTTAAATACATTTTTGTCTGCTTTGTCATTTTTAATCAGCCTGAAGTACTAAATAATTCCTTATTTCTTTGATTTTTCATTGCAGGCCGTGTGTCACTGTCCCGCGGTGCATCTCTTATGGTGGAGAAATTGACCCTTGAGGATGAAGGCTGGTTTGAATGTCGGATTCTCCTGCTGGACCGAACCTCAGATGAGTTTCAGAACGGCACCTGGAACTTCCTCTCCATCACAGGTGCGCTCAGAAAGTGTTTTGACTTTCTTTCCTCCATTGGAATCTAACAGCAGAATCAAACTGCGTGAATGTACTCTAAGAATTACACCAGGCGCAAGACGCGTTTTGCGCGATTTGTTGCTGACCAGCGCAACTCTAATTTTCACATTTTGCATCACGTTGTTTAAATAGCAAATCCATTTGTGCCACTTTGTGGACTCATGGGTGTGCTGGTCTGAAAAGGAGGTGTGTTAAGGTGCATTGTTGGCATGTTACTGTTTTGAGGAACTGAAATAGACTGCACCATTGACCAACTAAAAGCTGGTGTAAAGTCCAGCGCAGAGCATGTTATTTATGCGCCTATGCAGGTTCAAATGCTTACACATTGCTTAAAATATACATGATGTACAGCAATACACAAATATCTTTACATACGAGGAAAGATTAAAGGATTAAAATGTTACAAAAATTATTATTTTCTACATAAATATAAAAACCACTGCCTCCATGCCGCTTTCATGACTCGGGGAGCTTTTTTCAGTTTATTTATGACAATTTGCATTTGTATAATGTTGTTATTATTATTATTATTTGTTATATGCATATTTATATTTATTTTAATAAAAACTAGTTTAGATTTGTTCACCTGTTGCGTTTTGGAGACGTCTGCATCACCATATGGGGCATAAAAATTAGTTGTGTTTTGGATATAACTCGGTTTTTGACCACTCTTCGTTATTATTGTTTATTTATTTATTTGCTGGAAATTAGAACTAAATTTAAAAATAGTTTTGAAACAAATCTTTGCGCTTAACAAACGTAATTAAATATGTAGGCTAATGGATGCCTTCAGTGGAGTGTGTTGCACCGTTTCCTTATCCACGAAAGTAAAGGAGTAAAGAATTAGCCCAACCCTGTTAGACCATGCGCCGCGGCGCAGAGTGTATTTTTCCATCCTTAAAATAGCAAAAGTGTATTCGGACACGCCCTTAATGCTTTTGCACCCTGCGCTTTGGACTTTGCGCCTAGATCATTAAAATGGAGCCCAGAAAGTGCGCAATGTAAATAGCAAATGCGCCATGGCGCGACACAACTGACTCTTAAAGGGGATGCGAGACGAGACTCTGATTGGTTCAATGCATGTTATGCTCAAAACTCACTCATAACTTATAAAGAGAATAAGCACAACCCTGTTAGACCATGCGCCAGGGCGCAAACTATATTTTTCCATCCTTAAAATAGCAAAAGTGGATTCGGACACACCCTTAATGCTTTTACGCCATGCACTTTAGACTTTGCGATTAAATCATTATAATAGAGCCCTATATTTTATGATAGGGATTTTATTTTTCATGTTCAGGCTAATAAAGCAGCTAACATTTTAGCAATCATACAAAAAAAGCATTCAACTTATCATTAAAGCAGCTCATCTCCAACTCATAAGTAGAGCTTGGTTCCAGTGAACAAGTCAAAATTGCGTAATCCTGTCTTATTTTTCATGAGACTTGTGTCAGTGTGTACGTTTACATGGACACCAATAATCTGATTTTAATACAGTTAAGACAATACTCTGATTAAGAGTCTACCATTTAAACAGAGATTTTTAATTACTTTAATCCAATTAAAGTCATAATCGAACTAAACAGAAATCAAATTAAGACGTGAAGTATGCCGATTTTAGTGGCATTATTGAAGTGCAGTACAGACATGTAAACACCGCATTCCAACCATTACTATCATGTAGGATTTTCACCGCATTTGGCTACAGGATAGTCTGTATACACACGGCTGTTTGGCACTATTCTCTGCACCTATCGAGTCAGTGAAGGACCGCAGACTCCTGCATCGAGAATATCAATTATGCAATATCAAACTTCATTAAAACTACACTCTTCCAGCAGTTCATACTCTCATCCAATACCTCAGTTTGTCACGGGGGGCATGCATGAAATGTTCCTGAATGAGAGGGAAAGTGCCAAACTGCAGTTAAAGTTGACAAATTAAAAATGAAACACCTGAAATTACATGAAACTCCGGAGGAAATGTGGACAATGTTAATCGATCTATGCACTTTAACATGTCAAACGGGATCATGAAAGGAACAATTAAACAAGTAACTCATGTAAACACCTTAATCATATTATTGTCTTATTCAGATTAAGGCAAATCATTTGATTACTGATGTCCATGTAAACGTAGTCACTGTGCATCATGCAGATCATGTTTTGCTCTGATATCAACAGGCCTAAAACATCAGCCTCCATCTACATCCATCTACCCAATACTCATCATTGCATTCATCTTTTACTTTTTGAACCGAAACTACTTTGTTTTCACTTCCTGCATAATCTTTTCATGCCTGTCTGTCTCACACCTTCAGGACAACTATCATGCCTTCAGAAATCTCACACACACCTTCTGACACACACACACACAGTGCTTCAACGCTGGTGTGTGAATCCCTTGAAGGTCTCAGACTGGCTTTTAGCATCTGATCGTGTTACTGTCGCATGTACGAGCGATCAGAAAGAAGACAAAAGCACAGAAACTCATGCTCACACTCCAAGTCTCTCCAGTCTGTCCTGCTTAACGCTCATTATATGCACAGTGTCGGCTTACAGAGGCTTTATAAGCTTTCTTTGTGTGTGAGTTTGTGGAAAACTTGTCTTTTTGTTGACAGAGTTATGAGGAAGCAGGGTTGTTTTGGTGGTTGTGAATTTGGAGGTTTTGCACCACTTAAAATGATCGCTTAATTGCATGTGATGGTTGAAAGAATACAAGCTTTTATGCGAGCAAGTGATTTAAAGGGATAGTTCATGCAAATATTAAAAAAGACGGAGGTGATTCTTCTCCTCAGTAGAAAATTAAAGAGGATTTTTAGCTAAAGCTGTGGTCCTTTATGGTTTGTCAAATGCAAGTCAATGATTACCGACATTTCGAGAATAAAAAACAAATAAAGGCAACGCTAAATTAATATCCGCGCTGATATATGAGGCTTTTTGAATCAAAACATTCACTCATTCATTTTCCTTTGGCTTAGTAGCTTTATTCATCAGGGGTCGCCACAGCAGAATGAACCGCAAACTATTCCAGCATATGTTTTACACAGCGGTTGCCCTTCCAGCTGCAACCCAGTGATGGGGAACACCCATACAGTCTCACTTTCACATACATAAACTACGGCCAGTTTAGTAAATCAATTCACCTATTGTGCATGTCTTTGGACTGTGGGGGAAACCCACACCAACCCGGGGAGAACATGCAAGCTCCACACAGAATGGTCAACTGGCCCAGCTGGGACTCGATCCTTTGAGCTTGCCGTGTGGCGACAGTGCTAACCACTGAGCCATTGTGTCGCCCCAATCAAAACATTGTTTACAATATAATTGCCTTCAATTCACAGAGTTTACAGATTGTTTAGCAGATTAAGCCTATGTTTGTAGCACATAGATGCATTGTTTATTTGTTAATTTATGAATTTTTATTTATGCATTAATTATTTTTAATTATATGTGACTCTGGACTACAAAACCAGTCTATGTATAGTTTTGACAATAACCCCCCAAAAAAGGTTATGGGTCAAAATGATTGATTGTTTTCATTTATGTCCAAAATTATTAGAATAATATGTGAATTTTATGTTCCATGAAAATGTTTTGTAAATGTTCTACTGTAAATATATCACAATATTTTTTTTTATCAGTAATATCCATTGCTAAGCACTTCATTTAGACAAGTGGAAAGGAATTTATTGGTATTTAGATTTTTTTTTAAGCACCATCAGATTCCACTTTCAAATAGTTGTATCTCGCCCATAATATTATCATTTTCTAACAAACCATAAAAACGTCAATGGAAAGCGTATTTAATCAGCTTTCAGATGATATATATGTCTCAGTTTTCATTATGACTGGTTTTGTCCATGGCCACATATGAGATATTTTGAACCTATATTATTTTAATAGATTTTTATTGTATGTACATCCTTTTATGAATGAAAGGGTTTTGATGGTTTGTTATTATTGTTCTTCCACCTCGCGTGTTTATAAAGACTCCTGCATTTCTGGGGATTTTTTTATTGTATTTTATGTATGCACATCATTTTATGAATGAAATTGTTTTGATGGTTTATTATGTTGTTATGTTATAAATGTTATATGTTATGTTATTATGTTTTTTAGCTCCTCTGGTAATCATAAAGACTCCTGCTGCATTTCTGTCTTCATCCTGTCTTCATTTTTTATTATTATTATTATTTTTTTTTTCTGCACATCCTTTTATGAATGAAATTGTTTTAATGGTTTATTATTATTGTTTCAGCTCCGGTGTTCATAAAGACTCCTCCAGCATTTCTGGAGGTCTTTTTTTTTTGTTTGTTTTGTTTTCTTTTCTTTTCTTTTCTTTTCTTGCTTTTCTTTTCTTTTCTTTGTTGGCACATTGTTTTATGAATGAAATTGTTTTAATGGTTTATTATTATTGTTTCAGCTCCGGTGTTCATAAAGACTCCTCCAGCATTTCTGGAGGTCTTTTTGTTTTGTTTTTTGTTTTGTTTTGTTTTGTTTTGTTTTGTTTTGTTTTGTTTTGTTTTGTTTTGTTTTGTTTTGTTTGTGTTTTGTTTTGTTTTGTTTGTTTTGTTTTGTTTTGTTTTGTTTGTGTTTTGTTTTGTGTTTTGTTTTGTTTTTTGTATTGTTTTTGTTTTGTTTTGTTGTTTATTGTTTTGTTTTTGTTTTGATTTGTTTTGTTTGTAGGCACATTGTTTTATGAATGAAATGGTTTCGATGGTTTATTTTTAATTTTTTTAATCTCCTCTGGTAATCATAAAGACTCCTGCGTTTCTAGATGTCTTCGTTTTATTTAATTAATTATTTTTATATTTTATATATATTTTTTTATTATTTTCTTCACATTTTTGATGTTTTATTTTTATTGTTTCAGCTCCTCCTGTGTTCATAAAGACTCCTCCTGCATTTCTGGAGGTCTTTATTTTGTTTTGTTTTATTTTGTTTTATTTTATTTTATTTTATTTTATACAATGTATGCACATCGTTTTATGAATGAAATTGTTTTGATGGTTTATTATTATGTTTTTACCTCTGGTAATCATAAAGACTCCTCCTTCATTTCTGGAGGTCTTAATTTTTTTTTATAATTATTATTATTATTTATATATTATTTTCTGCACATCCTTTTATGAATGAAATGGTTTCAATGTTTTATTATTTTTGTTTCAGCTCCTCCGGTGTTCATAAAGACTCCTCCTGCATTCCTGGAGGTCCTGCTGGGTGAATCTCTCACTCTCCACTGCGATGCTCATGGAAACCCCAAACCCACTATCATCTGGAGAAAATATCTCAGTGCCACTGAAAAACAAGAAGAAATTCAGGTGCACAGAGCTTGTTTATACAAGTCAATTAACATCATGAATTCGAATTCGACCCTGTTTGCTTTCGTAATGAGCATCCTGCATAACCAGCACAGCATCCTCTTTTAGTTTCAGTCTTTCTGAGAATCCTGTGCTGTGTTTGTAAACTAATCCACTGTAAAATGGAGTGAACAAAGGACACTGTCTTGGAGTTCATCCATTCTTTCCTAATGCTGGAAACAACCTGTCATTTTGGCAGACTTTCTTCAGTTTAAGCTGTTTTTAGATTAGCAGGAATGTTTTGAGCTTTATAAATGTTTTATAGTACAGAATCAAAAGATTAAAATTATTCAGATAAAATCATGTTTACCTATTTTTATTGTGAATCGTTCATGAATCCCTCCCTTTTAGCTACCTAGTTCTATTCTGATGCAGTATGTAGGCAACTTTTCTTTATTGAATTACAGTTGAAGACATTAATTATTAGTAAAATAATAATCAATATCAATAATCAATTAAATAAGCAATTTTATGCTTTAAAACAGCATTTTTTCAACACATTTTTAAAATATGCAGGCACAGAATGTCAACATGATGTCATATTGACGTTGTACCCCAACGTACACCAACGTTATGGGGACGTTGGATTTTGTTTGGAAATGAAAATCAGGTTGACCTTAAGTCAACCTAAAATCAACCAAATATCAACGTCTAATCATGTTACACCTTGACGTTGTGTGGACATTAACACTATGACATCTATCAGAAGTTGGATTTTGGTCACTCTCTAACACAACCTAAAATCAACCAAATATCAACGTAATTTGATGACGTTATTGAACGTCACAATAACATTGTCCTTAGATGCTGGCTAGACATTGAATTTTGGTCACCTGACATCACAACCTAAATCTAATCTAATATTAATGTCTTATGATGATGTGTGCCTGCTGGGATAGTTCTGATTATTAATTTCTTTTCTCCTTGCCATGATGACAGTACATAATATTTTACTAGTTATTTTTCAAGATACTATTCAGCTTAAAGTGACTTTTGGAAATTTAATTAGGTTAAGTAGGCAAGTAAATGAATCAAATCATTGGGCATTATAGGCCTCCTGTGATTTTTTTATTATAATTTTTTTTCAATGGTGTTTAACAAAACAAGGAAGTTTTCACAGTATTTCCTATGATATTTTTTCTTCTGGAGAAAGTCTTATTTGTTTTATTTCCGCTAGAATAAAATTTTATATTTTTAAAAACCATTTTAAGGTCAAAATTATTAGTCCCCTTTAGCAATGTTTTTGATTTTCTACAGCAGTTGTCCCCAACTTTTTTATCACCGCTGACCTGTCAATGTTTGACAATTTTACAGCAGCCCAAGGAGGGGGAGGCGGGGTTGCTGTACGTAGATAGCTAGGTGACCATCAAGCATTTTCTCAGAGGATGACATGCTGACAAAACATTGCTGCTCTGATACAAGTTTAGTTATGGAGAAAATTACAAAGCACTGCAGTGTTTGGGTGTTCTGTGTTTCTCTGAGATGTTTAGTCTACCGAAATGTGTATATTCCATACAAAATATGAAGCTGATCGTTCAGTTCTTGTCACTTGACTCACGGCGCGCGCACAGCATTCTTAAAAGTTGAGATGTTTTCAACTGCATGTGCCCCGTGCCTCCATTGGAAATAACGAACTTGCATGTGGAATAGATGCGATGTGTGAATGGCTGCTATCATTTGCAATCTCCAGCAGTTGAGCTTCCACAGACATACTTAATTCACATGATTTATTGACAAATGGGCTGCGGATCTATTCCTTGGCAGATTGTGGATCCTTTGTGGGTCTTTTCCTCTATGCAAAAAAACTTTCCAAAGATGTCTGTTTCTTACTCATTTTGCTGATGTGGGTTATATTTTGGTGGTCAAGTGACTGAGATGTAACGGAGAGAATGCGGTCATTTTTCATTCGTTCAGACTCAGATAATAAATAAATAAAACAGAAATAATTAATGATTTCTTCTGTGGCCCAGTACCTATTGATCCACGGACCGGTACCACTCTGCGGCCCGGGGTTGGGGATCACTGGTTTACAGCAGTGATTCCCAAAGTGAGGGTCAGGACTCCTTAGGAGGTCGCGGGTCAATGAGGCGTGGGTCACTTGGTGATTTAAAAAAATCTAATTCATTTGATCAAACTATTAGAACGACCATATTTTATTATTTTATGCATAACCTACAGAAGAAAAAATAGTAGTTAATAGTTATATTAAAAAAACAACATGCAAATAAAAAGCTATCAGTTATATGATTTAGTTATATTAAAGAGACAACACATTGATTGTTTGGCACCAGCTGCTTAAACTTTCTAACACCTTTACGGCATTCATGTACATTAAAAATAAATACAACCCACAATTGAACATTGAGGATGGTCACAGAGTTACGTCCTCCAAACCTAAATGATGAATAGACTTGTGCCTATTGGTATGTGGGCACCATTGTGTCCAAGGTTTACAGTATATATTTATAACCACCTCATAGGATATTGGGGGTGGTGAGTCACTGGCATTGTAATTTTGGGGGTCGCAGGCTGAAAAGTTTGGGACCCCCTGGTCTACAGAACAAACCATTGTTATACAATGACTTGCTTTTATCTTATCTTATCTTCCTAACGTGCCTAATTAACCTAGTTAAGACTTTAAATGTCACTTTAAGCTGAATACTAGTATCTTGAACAATATTTAGTCAAATAATATGTGCTGCCATCATTAGAAATGTGTTGAAAAATCTCTCTGCTAAATAAAATATAAAAGAAAAATTATACAGGGGGACTAATAATTCAGGAGGGATAATAATTCTTCAACTATATACGTAGATATTAAATTAATCATTAGGTCATAAGAATTTACTTGAAATCCTGGAAAAGTCCTTGAATTTTAGTAGTAAAAATGTGTAGAAAACCTGGATATGGCAACAAATTCAAAACTCACTCTTACTCTCTCTCCCCATCAGGTACTCAATGAAACCTTGTCTTTAAGCAAGGTTACCAGGGAAACGGCTGGAATATACAAGTGTCACGTGTCCAACTCAGAAGGGAACCTCACCCACAGCACCCAGCTGCAGGTCAAAGGTCAGTCACACACCACATCCCGTCCACGTGGGTGAAGAAGAAAAAAAAACCCGGGTGCTGGCATCTAAATAGGCTTAAGCATTTACCTTAAGCAGCATTTGGTATGAGAACATTGGCATCTTCGGTGGAGTTGGATTTGTGTGC
The DNA here is from genome assembly GCF_903798145.1 of Danio aesculapii. Taxonomy (NCBI): domain Eukaryota; kingdom Metazoa; phylum Chordata; class Actinopteri; order Cypriniformes; family Danionidae; genus Danio; species Danio aesculapii. The sequence goes on from NC_079442.1 coordinate 48,880,155, forward strand.
AAAGTAAATAACCTTAATCTTATGGCTTCGTATGGCATGCAACCCGATTGGCTCACATTAAGAACTATTTCTGCTTCCATTCAGCTCAGAAAGTCCACATTTTTTGCTTTGTTTGTTTGTTTAGACTTTATTAATCCCAAAGGCATATTCACGTCGCAGTAGAGCTCTCCATACTATAAGATAAATAAAATAAATGACATGTATAAAAAGACAATAATGTTAATTAAGATTACATTCATACTGCACACCTCAGCTTCAAACAACGAGTAGACACTAGTCCATATCTACAGTATTAATGCTATTACAATTCAGCATAATTCATCTAGTATGACTTTGGTTATGCAATCTAATGCTATACAATCTGTGTTAGCTGGATTGGGAAGCTTTATAAACAATGAATGCGTGTGTATGAGGTGCACACAGAGAAATGAAAATATAATGTACAGTTGAAGTCACAAGGATTCGCCTTCCTGTGAATTTGTTTAGCTTTTTTAAAATATTTCCCGAATGATGTTTAACAGAGCAAGGAAATTTTCACAGTATGTCTGATAATATTTTTTCTTCTGGAGAAAGTCTTATTTGTTTTATTTCGGCTAGAATAAAAGCAGGTTTTATTTTTTTAAAACCCATTTCAAGGTCAAAATTATTAGCCCCTTTAAGCAGTATGTTTTTTCGATAGTCTACAGAACAAACCACTGTTATACAATGACTTGCCTAATTACCCTAACCTGCCTAGTTAACCTAGTTAAGCCTTCAAATGTCACTTTAAGCTGAATACTAGTATCTTGAAAAATATCTAGTGAAATATAATGTGCTGTCATCATGGCAAAGATAAAAGAAATCATGTGCGGCGACACATAGCACTAAGATGCTCGCGGTGACCCAAGTTCGATTCCTAGCTTGAGGCCCTTTTCCAATCTGTCCCCTGTCACTGCTCCCCACACTTTTCAATCTGTAAATCTCCACTGTCCTATCAATAAAGGTGAAAACCCCTAAAAAAGAAAGGAAAAAGAAATTAGTTGTTAAAACTATTATGTTTAGAAATGTGTCCTTTAAACAGAAATTGGGGAAACAATATAAAAGGATTAAAATTGAACAGGAGGGCTAATAATTCCGACTTCAGCTGTACATTCTTAGCAGTTTTAGAGATCGAAAACATTGTAAAAATCAGGGATTAATAACAAAACAAAAATGTTCCTACATCTCCTGGATTCCTCTAAAGTTAGAGGTAAAATAAAAACGGATTTCATCAAATCCATAATTAACAAATATATGGATTTTCTCTCCCCTCAACAGCCAAACAAGATTAAATAAGTTAGCTGTATCGATGTTTGAAAGTGCAAATAAACAAGCAGCATCATAAACTTTGCTTGTCGGTGAGAGAAATGATTTGCTATAGGACGAGCCCCCAAATATAATGAATAACAATACTTTTAAATATACAGTTAAAGTCAGAATTATTATTTTTGTCCCCAATTTCTGTTTAACTGAGATATTTTCAACACATTTCTAAACATAATAGTTTTAATAACTCATCTCTAATAGCTGATTTATTTTATCTCTGCCATGATGACAGTAAATAATACTTGACTAGATATTTTCAAGACACTTCTATACAGCTTAAAGTGACATTTAAAGGCTTAATTAGGTTATATAAGTTAACTAGGCACGTTAGCGTAATTAAGCAAGTTATTGTATAATGATGGTTTGTTCTGTAGACTATCAGAAAAAAATATATAGCTTAAAGGGGCTAATAATTATGATCTAAAATGGTTTTAAAAAAATTAAAAACTGCTTTTATTCTAGCTGAAATAAAACAAATGAGACTTTCTCCAGAAGAAAAAATATTATCAGACATACTGAGAAAATTTCCTTGCTCTGTTAAACATCATTTGGGAAATATATGAAAAAGAAAAAATAAATTAAAGGGGTGCTAATAATTCTGACTTCAACTGCATGTAACCATGGACCACAAAACCAGTCTTATGTGTTGATTTTTTTTTGTCAACAATAAATATGTGAAATAAATAAGTTTATCATTGATGTATGGTTTGTTAATAAGACAATATTTGCAATTGAGATACAACTATTCTGGTATATGTGGGTTCAAAAAAAAATAAATACTTAATTTATTAAATTGCCTTTTAAAGTCGTCTGAATGAAGTGCATATGCATACAAATATATAAATATTTAAAGTAGAAAATTTACAAAATGTCTATGATTGAAATTAAAAAACAGAGATGTTAGCATTTAAATTAAATTCGCTTCGAAACTGTTTATTCGTTTGCACATTACTAATAAAAAAATAGTTTTGATATATTTACAGTAGGAAATTTTCTAAATAACTTCAAGGAACTTTATAATAAAACAAAGCATATAAGAAAATTTTACATCCATTCAATATATTTTTGGCTGTTGTTAAAAATATACCCATGCACCATAAGGTTTTGGGTCACATATCATCTTCTGAATGGTTGAAAATTCTAAAGATAAACTCTATAAGAAAACTGTTTAGTGTAATTAAACAAGCAAACACTGCCCTCTATTGGGGGAAGTGCTTAAGTACAATACATATTGGCACCAAAGCCTAAATGCCGCTCCAATACAAACAAAACAACCCTCTTCATTCCAAAGCTGATTACACACACGCTCCTATGCTTTCAAACAGGTCCTCCTATTATCATCATTGCCCCAGAGGACACCACCATGAACATGTCCCAGGATGCAGTTCTGCAGTGCCAGGCAGAAGCGTATCCTTCTAACCTCACTTATGAGTGGTGGAAACAAGGACAAAACGTGTATCACATTGAGTAAGTGATCTATGATTACTAACACAAAGTATATACAACATTATCACACAGAATGAGTCTTATTCAATCACTACAAATAGAAATATGAGACTCTGTACTACAAAATCAGGGTCATAAGGGAAAATCTTTGGGAATTGAGTGTTATACGTCACATGAAAATCAAGTTAAATAAGCTTTGCACTGATGTATGGTTTGTTAGGATTTTTGGCCGAGATTAAAGCTGCACAATATATAATTTCAGCATTGATATAGCAGTGTGTGTGTACGCAATAGTCACATCACAGGATTTGCAGTGTTGTAGTTGAACAGCACAGCAATTGAGAATACATGAGATCTGTGAGTCATTGCAAAGTATAACCATAAGAGAGTGAAATGTCATCATTTGCATGTGTTTAAAGGCATTTCAAGAGAGTTTAAAGCAAAATAAGGTACATTTGTAACTTGAATGAAGAATATTTAATATATTATTAATACAATGAAGACTTTGCAGTGTTATCTTGCGTTTCATTATTCATTTTCTGTACCTGAGATCTGTCAGGAAACCCATAAAGCACTGTTTATTTGACTTTTTTCTTTGATCTATTGTAATTATTCTTGTTTGCAATGTGTTTGTTTTTTATATGTGATTCACACCCTTACAAAATCACCCCAATCAATCTAAATGAGGGATTTCTTTCCAAATAGATCTATTCAAGCCGTCTGGTGAAAATGTATTTATATCACAGAAAAACAAAATAACGCTAAATTAGATATTTGAAATACAACTAGATTAAATATCTGGAATCTAAAGGTTCAAATAAGCTAAAATACTGAGAAATTTGCCTTTAAAGTTCACTGCTAGATATTTTATTGTACTTTTGCAGTAACTTACTGGCAGCACTGTTGTTAGCAATTTATCGCAACTGCGCCTTTACAGTAACTTAGCTGTAAATGTGTTTTACAGCAGGGCATTACCGCGTATTCACTTCACAGTAAAATAGCCTTACTGCAACTTCTTTTACCACATTTTAATTTTACAATATGACAATTTTTATAGTACTTTTACTATAATTTATTTACATTTTACACTGGCAATACAAAACCTTATCGTATTTACTACTAAGCATGGGACAATAACGGTTTCCAAGGTGTACCGCGGTTTGGAAAAGTCAAGGTTTTAGTATTTTCTGCTATACCGTTCCTAAGATATGTGTTCATTTTATTTAGGTTTTTTTTTAGGAGTTAACAGTATTTCCAGCAGAAAAGATCTCCAAAGATGCCGTTTTAACATGTAAATAAATCTGTGTTTTTGAAATTAATAAGGACAGCGGAAGTCAATGATTCATTTAAACTATTTAGCCTGACATATTTACTGCTCCAAATTACTTTAAATCTTTCTCTAAATAAAATATATTGTGTTCAAAGGGGGAAAAGGTATTTGTTTTTACCCAGACATTTAAAGAGAATATAGAGCAGTAATTACAATACTGTGAAACCATGGTATTTTTATCCAAGGTTATCATACCATCAGAGTCTTATACCGGCCCATGCCTATTTACTACTGAATTTAACTATACATTTAGGTTAGGGATGCTCCGATAAGGATATTTGCAGGTGATACCGAGTACCGATACCTTGATATGGTGATCGGCCGATACAGAGTACTGATTCTGATGCTTCAAGCTTTATAATGCATGAAGCACATTTTCCCTCTAAGAATGATAAGTGGAGATCCTCCTTACCTGGGAGAATAAATAAAGGATACTGCATATAATCCAATAAGCATGTCTCTTTTAATCATTTAGGTGTGAACAAGTCATTGTCAAAAGCAGCTTTACAGAACATAATGGATAGCACAGAAAAAAAGGTGTGCACGTGCATCTTCCTCTGCTTGTAAACACATAAACAAACACTTGCGATTGGTTCATGAGATCGACCAGATTGGTGAGTACGGATTGAGTCATTAAATGTGATTATCGGCTGATACAGATCTTCGCATCCCTAATTTTAATTTAAAAAAAACTTAATAATAAACAGTATTTTATAATTTATTGTAATTATATCAATTTAAATGGTTTACAAAAATGATTTTGACTCATCAATCTATTTTATATACATTTTGTGATTAGTAAATGTTAAATAATCATTTTTTTAAAGTAAATATCTGTTAAATTCCAGAAAGTCCAACAGCGCTGTCTGTCTGAAGTGTTTTGCGATATGAATTACTAATAAAAAAAACTAGTTTTGATATATTTACAATAGTAAACAATTGTCTTCAAGTACATGATCTTCACCTAATATTTTAATAATTTTGGCATAAAAGAAAAAGGATTAATTTTGAACCATACCATGTATTTTTGACTTTTGCAAAATATATATCTATATATACATTTGCCTCATATTTGCTTCTCTGACAATTGTAATTTTCTGGAGAAAGAAATGCTGTATATGACAATATATTTTATTTAATTTGTAATATTATCAGATCTGCAGCAGTAAGTGGTTAAGAGTGTTTCAGAAAGAGTATTCCCGGACAAAGCTTAATATTCACAGCTTTTAGCTCTGGAACAAATAGAAAAAAATCCTGCTTACAAGCACTCGAATATGTGAAAACTGATCATCCTTTAAATCATCCTAGCATTATAGAAAAAGTGGACCTTTTAAAGAAAAAAGACTTTGATATTGTTTTTTGCTGGATACCTGGTCATATGGGATACATTGGAATGTGTAGAGAAAGCAGCTCAGCAAACCCTACAGATGGAGGATAACAGAATGTACAATTCCTGATGTTAAACCTGTTTTAAATCTGTATATTAATAAATATTAATGAGAAATGGCAAATGGAATGAATGTAGAAACAACAAATTAAATGAAGTGAGTCCATTTGTAAATGAAAGAAATAATTAGCATTTTGAAAAGTGACATAATCAGGTTTTACATACGAGATGTAGAATCAGACACTCTAGACTAACACACTCATATTTATTAAAAGGGGAAGAGAAACCTATTTGTCACTTGTGTAAAAATAAGTTGACGATAAAACATTTTTTAATAGAATGTGTATTTTTAAATGATATTAGAGAACATTTTCAGGAAATATTTGAAGGGAAATGTTTAAAAAGGTGTCTTCTGGAGGAGTTTTAGAATATTTATCAGTAATCAAACTAAAAGATTGTACATGACTCTTTTCAGTGTTGCTATTATTCGTATGTTGTTTTGTACAATGAATGTTTATTAAGAAACCGATATGATTGCATGCTATATATTGTATATTTAATGGAGGTTTTGCCATGAATATAGCCAATGCTGCTGATATGGCATTAAAATATGCATGAATAAATATTATTGGATCTTTATTATTAAACTATCAAATATGAAAAATTGTCTCAAAGCCGCACCTACTGTATTAAATCAAGGAAATTCAGAAATGCCAAACATTTTCAAAAAGTCCCTAATTTTTTTTTAATGAATGTATGTAAATCTGGATAAAATAATTATTTTGCACATGGGTCATGATTAAGGCCAGACAGAATCTGCGGACATTTTATGCTATTTCTGTGGAGAATTTTGTAAAAAAAAATAATAAAAATCTGCTGATTGATTTTAAGATATCATGATTTTAAAATATCATACCTAAAAGCTTAACATATGAAATAAAAAATAATGAGTTTTTAACTTTTATTTAATGTTTACAATGCAAATCCAATTAGATCTATTTATTTGGTAAACAAAGCAAGTCTCTCATATAATATATCTACTAATGGCTCGTTTCCACTGACTGGTACAGTTCGGTTCGGTTTGGTACGGGTCACCTTTATCAGGCTTGCGTTTCTACTATAACAAGGGTACCCTTTTGGTGGGCGTGGTGTATGACAGAAAGTTTCAGTCGACGTCATTCTCGCTGGAGGAAATGTCTACAGTAAAGCTGTATGAGTCACTTACATATCATATGAGAAGCACTTCTCACAAAACAGAGGCTTTACACACATAAATACTTGTGTAGAAATGTTTATTACTAACTTTTCAATGAACATGAGTTGATTATAACTGCAGATCAATGACAGTGTGAAACAGCCTACTGTAACATCTGTAATTATATTAAATAACTAAATAAATGAACATATATAAACACATACAGTCCCTTACAGTCTCCGATATGTTACCAACTACAGAAGAACTACATATAGCAGACATTTCGTCAGTATTTAGGTTCAAAACAACACAAAATATAGCCTACAGTCAGTGAAAACCTCTTATCTGTGTCTGTAATCTTCAGCAGCACATGTAGCCTCTGTTAGAGAGTAATTCCGTCATTCCCAGTTCATATTAGTCCAAAATGTGAAGATAATAAGTTAGTTAATCATGGCATTTTGTTCATGTTTGCTGAATAATAATGTGCTCTTTTTTTCCGGCTTCTCCTTTGTTTCTTCACACTTCACTCTCGCGTTTGTCAGTGTCTGACAGGATCGGGTTTCAAAAGCACGTCAATAAACAAGCGCAGGTTATTATCATCAGCTCAAGAAGTTTGTTATTTCAGATATAATGTTAGACGCGCGGCGAGCGCTAGCAAGAAATTGAAACCGCTCGCGCCTCAGACTGGCTCGTAAAAAACTACGGGGCACAGGGTAAATCTGCTCTTCTTCTTGGCTTTGTGGCTGTTTATCAAGACAACGACAAGGTTTGTTTGAGCGCAGATCGACCATGGCTCGTTATTATATGTATATATAAATCCGCTGTAATCTCTCGGCTCGTCGGCTGTGCCTGTATTTCAAACATGGCGGTTTTTTTGTTTTTATTCTGGCTTGTTGCGTAAGTGAATGACGTATCTCTGTAAACCAATAGCGTTCAGCTGCGCGTGTGGCTCCGCCTTTTGGTACCCTCTCTCGTGTTTGGTACCCTATCGAAAGGGTGCCGAAAAAGTGGTACGGTACGGTTCAGTTCAGTATACTTTTTGACAGTGGAAACGGCCATAAAAGCGTACCAAACCGAACCGTACCGTACCGTACCACTCAGTGGAAACGGGCCATAAAAGACTTGTAGATATAAAGACTACTATATGACTTTACAAACTGTATTGTAAATAAATCAGATGAACATTTTTATATTATTATTATTATATCTCAATAACATTAGTGAAATTAATTTAAAAACTGAATAAATCTAAATGTACACACATTTACACAAGTAAATACACAGTCTCAACGATGGGCTAAAAATATGCAGATTTCTGCACACACAGTTTTACGCGTGGGCCTAGTCATGATGCTGCTTTCTACTGTGTGTAGTGTTACCTGTGTAATTTAGCTGTGTGTTTGTTTATACTGTATGTTGATTGTTTTTGGATGTGTGTTTCTCTTTTTACAGAATTTTGAAATCACGGGTTAAAATCCTGGTAGATGGGACTCTGCTGATTTCAGCTCTTATCCCTGAGGATTCTGGGAATTATACATGCAGACCGACCAATGGTCTGATGACTCCACCCGCTGCGTCTGCCTACCTCACAGTTAAACGTGAGTGCTTGGACATTTTTAGGTTCTGTATGATTCTGAAATGTGAAACGTAGCTTCGTGTGCACATAATTTGTTTAATTAAAAGGTTCAAATAGATATTAATTCCAGTGATATAACTTAAAGATCCTGCACGAGTGGTCCGGATGCCCCGTGAGACGTATCTACCCATGGGAATGGGGGGGGAAATCCCATGCCCAGTTCAAGCCGAGCCCCCTATGCTGTATGTTAACTGGACCAAAGATGGAGCGTCCTTGAATCTGGAGCAGGTACTGTGAATGATCACATCAGAGGAGTCTAATCCTGCTTATAAAGGGCCAACAAGCATCCTGCAGTGTTTAGCTTCGAGTCTAATTGTATTTGTTTGGAAAATGAGATTTAATGGTTCAGGTGTGTTTAAATAGCCTGACAGTTGTGGATGTAATGCTTCACTCATGATTCGATATGATTCTGATCTCCCAACATGATTTTTTTTCACAATGTTTCTAACTAATTGAGTTGAGAGACCTTTTTTCAATTATTCCTCAAATGCTGCACATTTTTTTGAAGGGCTGCAATATATCAAAGTTATTGCGTATCTCGATTTGTGGAATCAATGATAAATAGTTGTTTTTCTGATTGTTGTTGATGTTTTCAGGTTGATAAAACTGTTAATTAAAACTGTGGTGATTAATGGTTAATTAAAAGTGGTGGTGATATTTTAATTTATGCATTGCATTTGTTTAAATGTTAAAATGTTGATTATTTATTTTTAAAAATCATAAGCCGTGGCATAATTTCAGAAGTTTAATTTTCCCTGAAATATGAAATATACGTTGGTTATAACATTTAATATACAGTATTTAGCATTATAGCATTATTGTTGTTACATGTCACATTTTCCCGATTCTTTTGTAACATAATCATTTATTTTGTCAAATTACAAAGATAAATAGCAATTTTAAAAGAAAAGAAAAAGCTAAATATGTGTCTAAATTAAATTAACTAAGAGTTTTGTTTTTTTCCTAACTTGTATTTTTATTTTTGTTATTTTCTTCTTCTTTTTTAAAAAACGTCAGCATGTCCACATTTTCTGGCACAAGCTAGTGTTTCAGCTCATTTACAAATTCCTCTCCTGATGAAAATAAACCTGCAACTATAAAATAAATGAAATATAAGACATGGTTTCCGCCACATACATTTTTCCATGGCGGGGCGCCACGCCAAGATTCATTCCGCCACGGCTACAGTACAGCTTCTCATTCAAAACATGTAATTTTTTTAATAGCGGGTGATAATCGCACCAAAATGTATTAAAAGGTAAATGAATTATAACAGCGTGAACTTTTCTGTAACCGTAGTAGTGCTGTGCGTCATTTGTTTAACCCTCAAGGTGACGTGCTGACTAACTGACTGACAGGTGCGTGATGCGTGAGGCCAGCAAACATGATGTATAGCCGTTTCACTTTATTTTAGACGCATTAATACCGGAGGCATTCATAAATATTCCTAGCAAATCTAATAAATGCTGGAGACATACTCGTTACATAAACGCACTAAATCGCACCATAGCAGCGTTTATTTGTTACAAGAAGATCTGCGCGCTCTTGAAGCGGCTTATATTTGAGGGGGCGTGCAAGAAGTTTTGTGCACGAGCAGAGGAAATCGGCACGCAAGCAAAGAGATTCACATGCTGTAGGCTATTACAAAAATGTGATCTTGTAATACTGCGCTCATGACATTTGTCATTGAAATAAAGCCACAGGTAGTTGGTAGATCTGTGTAAAAATGGCCTGCCGGCCGCCACAGCTGAAGAACTCCTAGAGGAAACACTGTAAGTCCTATACAGACTTGTGAAATGCTCATTCAAATTAAGGGTAAAAAGAGACAGAGCAAAAAACAAAACAAATTTGCTAAATGTTAAAGTTGCTTTACACGTCATTTGTCAATTTGAGATTTTTCTTGTGCTTATCATTGATTTAATAATACGATTGAACTGGTGAAAGTGTAATCGTTACATCTCTAAATAGAAGTAAACTCTGCTCAACAAAGGCCCTCTAGCAGCAGGTTTTGACTTACTTCATCATCAAGCATGACATGATTTTTACATTCTTTATCTTGATTGGTCAGTATCCAGGATGGATGGTCAACTCAGAGGGATCCGTGTTCATTACTGCTGCCAATGATGATGCAGTGGGCATGTACACCTGTACAGCCTATAACAGTTACGGGACCATGGGCCAATCAGAGCCTACCAAAGTCATCCTGAAGGTGAACCGTACTGTATGTCTGTAGTGGAAAATAATGACACACTTCTTTGCTTTACCTACTGAGTAATATAAATTAATTACATCAATTCAAGTTTACTTGAATAGTGTTTTTTACAATCATTATATATAATATATATACTTACTGTATGGTTAGAATAAGGATGAGGGTTAAAGTTACCCACAAGAAAAAATACTTTAGTTATTTACAGTAAATAATAAGTAGGTGAATTAATCTGTTGTGGTAATCCTATAGTTGGTATGGCAACAAGAAAACTATAGTAATATAAACAAATCACCCAATACTGTAGGGGAGCGCGGGGCACAAAGTAACGCAGGGTAAAATGTAACATGGAGTTTTAAGCTATTTGCTCAGGGTTAACCATGCCATGCTTCTGAGGTTTTCACAAGTGCTGGTAGATGTCTTCCTGCCAATTATTGAAAAAGTTTGGCAAAATTTGGATGAGAAACACAGGAGAAACCATTTTTGCAGCTTAAAAGTATTTTTTATTAAAGTCAATTTTTTTTATTTAAAAAAAATTGTTGAAAGTTTGTTAGTAAAATCTTATACTGTTGTGATTAAAGTCTTCTAGGCTAAAAGATGGAACCATTTTGAAAGATGTAAAAAACACAGTGACTGCTAGCCAGTTTTGAGGAAAACACGACACAGCAGGGTTAATTGTAACAGGGTGTTACAAATAAGCCACACGCTGTTGTACACCAATTAAACTAACAAAATAATTGTTGAATTTTGAGTGTAATGTTGAGAACTTTTTATATAAAACGTTTTTTAATAGAATCTATTTTTTTGTATAGAAAAATAATCATTTTATTGCTAATAATGCAAATAAATGCATTGTATAATAATGGATAAATGGTTAATAATGCAAATAGATTCAAATGTGTTTGTTCAACAGATAAATAAATACATAAACATACTGTGATATGTAGAATAAAAAATAAATTGAGCCATGTACTGAGGAAATATGGACACTATTTAAAGTAAACTGGATTTAAATTAACTGTGTGAAATCTGCCTTTTTAAGCTTGTGTTACAACTAACCCTCTGTCTGTTGCAACTCGCCCCACTGGTGGGGTAAATAGTAACATTTTTACTCCTGGCACTTTTGGCTATACTGCACAGAAACTGTAGGTCCGGCGATCATACAGCCAGAGCTCATTTGTAGGAGAGGCGTGTGTGTTGTTTGTTTAAAGAATGGTTTGTCTAACCCTATTACTTTGTTCATTATTTAACCAAAACCAAAAAGTGTTTCTTTGTGCCCTGCTCTCCCCTAGTTTTCTTCAATTATAGCATACATTATTTATACTATAGTAAACTACAGTATACTGTGGTAAAAACTAAAGTAACTATAGTTAATACTACAGTATGCTGCAGCATTCATAAAGTGTTGTGAATGCTATAATATACACCGTACAATATACTTTACTATAGTGTGGATCAAAAACACATCATCCTGATGTATTTGTTAAAGGAGAAACGCTCAGGGTTGTCTCTGATTTTAAATATTTAGGTCTAATTTTAGATTCACAATTGAATTTCCAAAAGCATGCCAAGAAGGTCTCTAAAATTGTTAAATTTAATCTGGCCAACTTCAGGCATATACGACCTTACTTGACTAATGAAGCAGCAAAACTTTTTATGCACTCCATGATTCTCATATTACATATCGTCTTACTAGTTGGTCACACACCAGTAAAACAGATTTAAAATCAGTTGAATCACTTTATAAACAGGCACTTAAAGTATTTGATCAGAAATCTATCATCATTGTAATATAATACAGAAACACCATTTATTGAGCTTTGATAATATGAAATATTTGGCTGATGCTTGTGTGATTTTTAAGATTTTAAATGGGTATGCTCCACCTCCATCATGTGAGTTTGTGAAACGCAAGAATAATAATGGTCAAGCAACACGATCTGTTACCTCAGTCTTCTCAGTTAGAGCCAGTTATTTCTGGAACACGCTTCCTATGGATTTATTAGGGGTGTTACGAATTATTCAACTTTTAAATATAAGTTAAAGAAATGGCTAAAAGCAAATCAAGTTTGTAATCATGTGTAATTATTTTGTCTAACATTTTAAGAAATTCTTATTACATGTTTTAACCCTTTGTCATATGTAACTTTACTGTTTTTGTATGTGTGATGATGTGTTTTTGATTTTTAGGTTGCCTTTTAAAATCTGGCAGGGGGCAACAGATGAAAATTAGCCCTTGTGGCTAACTCTGGCGTATTTACAGTTCAACTGTTTATTAATGAGCATTGTCCCTGTTAAAATAAAAATAAATAAATAATTTTATTAATAACACAGTATATTTAAAATATTTAAAGTATTTTATTTATCAAAATATAGTATTTAGTGTAAATTACTGTAGTATTTTTTCATGTGGGTACTTGTAATTATGCATTATCATTTTTAATTACTATAGTAAGCACATGGAGCAAGTGTAACAAGAACGCCTTAAAATAAAGTCTTATTTAAATTAACATTGATATTTACTCATAAACCTGTTGACATTCATTGTTAAATTCTAATCAGGAATTGAGTTGCTTAATTTAATGAGCTTGTTCTGGTGATTTTCACAGGACCCCCCTTCATTTCGTGTCTCACCCCGTGCCGAGTACCTACAAGAAGTCGGCAGGGAGCTGGTGATACCCTGCCAATCTCAGGGAGACCCCTCCCCCAACATCACATGGATTAAAGTAATTTAAAAATAAAACATCCAGGTCACAAAACCATGATACATGATGGTCTAAGCATGCTTCAAGCTTCTTTATCATCCTGTGTAGGTTGGCCCTGCTCCACGCTCTCCATTTACAGTGCTGTCCAATGGCTCTCTGGTCCTGCGCCCACTCAGTAAAGACCACCAGGGCACATGGGAGTGTCTTGCTAGCAACCGTGTGGCCACCGTCAGTGTTGCAACAACAATTTTAGTGCTTGGTAAAGTAACCACTTCACTCTTTTTCGTATTCACTTCACATTATTTTTATTTATGAAGCACAATGAAAGAGCAATGGCTGAGTTTCAATGAGTTAAGTCTAAAATAACTATGATCATTGTTTACAAATATGGTTTCATAGAAATCAAAAGCTCCTGTTGTCTCATACACTGTAGAGCTTCTCTAAGGGAAATTGAAAGGCTGTTCCACAATTTGGGACCGGTTATGGCAAAAGCCCAGTCACATTTTTCCTCAGCCTCAGTCAGAGGACCAATAAAAAAAACAGGAAATTGATACCTGTTTAGTACCTGATCATTACAAAAATTCTTGTTTAACTGAGACAGCAATCAAAATATATTGTCTGATCTGTTTTTTTCAGGCACAAGTCCCCATGCTGTGATATCTGTGTCTGTGGATCCAGGGATTGGACAGGCCAATGTGTCCTGGGAAGCGGGCTTTGATGGAGGATACACACAGAGATTTACTGTTTGGTGAGTCACATACAAAGCTGCTGTGCCGTCAGCCAATTGTTGCATTGCTGATCATGATTTCGAGGATCGATAGATCTGTTCTTCACAACACACACAGCAATCTCAAATCAGTTCATCCACACATTTTAATCTGATTCGCGAACTTGTTTGTAGAACCAAATTAGCCAAAGATCACTTATCAAGATTAAAAGATCCAAGATCTGCCAAATCATCTTAGATCATTTAAGTGAGGTATGAAGAACGGACCCCAGGTAAGTCAATTAAGAACCAGTTCTTATTTACATTGACAACCTGGACAAGAGGCAACATAAAAGGCAGATACGCAGAAGGACACAATGCAGTAATAGTTACACAAATGCAGATAATATATGAAAAGAAAAACTAAAATAAGCACAGTGACTGTAGGAGCCATTTGTTTACTTTATTAAAGGGTTAATCATGATTTCTTTCATTATGGAGATTTGCACCCCATGCCGGCCAGAGGAAGCTTAAAGGGCACATAGGTTAGCCCTTTTTTCAGATTTAATATAAGTGTTTTGCGTCTCCAGAATGTGTCTGTAAAGTTTCAGCTCAAAACACCCATCAGATTTTTTATTACACCTTTTATTAAATTCCTATTTATACATTTTTTTCACTGGGTGGCAGTTTTGGTGTACTGCTTCTTTAAGGCTAGTCCTCCCCGCCCACCGTTTCTACGTGCCTTTCTGCATGCCTTAATCTCCTCCCTCGGCTGTGTCAGACAACAGACAGACTTAAAGGAAGCAGATCTCACGTAGCGTTTGTGAGAAATACTACAGTAAGAACTTTACCAATGAGTATTTATTGTGCAGTTGCATCGATGAGTCGTACAAAGTTCACGCGTGCACACGCGCACACACACACAGACAGACAGAGCGCCTGTTTAGCTTCACACTCTGTTTGCACGCATATGACAGGATACAGGTTAATCTCCACTGCTGTATGGATATCTGTTATGTTATTGTACAAAATAAACCTGATTTAACGTCCACAAACCGGGATTGAAGCGTCTTCCTTTATAATTGTACTGACACGCGGCTGTGCTGATGAAGTAAAGCTAAGCTAAATCTCTGTAATTCATTACACACATGCTCTGTTATAAAACATTTTAAACATGTGAAACTCACTCTTGATCACATTTGATGATGATTGATGATCCTAGCAAACTGAACAGACCTTTTATTCCCGGTTGCTTTGCGCACGTCTGGTCTTGTTGATATGATTATACATGTTACTACGGAGACATGTTAATACGCAGCTGTCAATCAATTGGATGGGCGGGGGGACCGCTCTCCTACGTAAAGTTGCGGTCGGTTTGAAAACCGCTCCAATTGGTCCACCGTTTTTATGTTGTTAAATTGAAAAAAAAGGACTGGGTGTGCTTATATCACCCCAATATGACGGTCTATACACCATACATGCACATATGTCTGTCCAAACAGCTTGAAAAGTAGATTTTTTACCATAGGTGCCCTTTAAAAGCCTAGGTGTAGCCAACTGGAGAAGTCCCGTTAGATATGGATGCAGCCGGAAGTTAACGAGAATTAGTTATATTATTTATTAAATTTCCCACTTATTGTATTTTATTACCATGTACCCCAACCCCAACCCTAAACCCATCCATCACAGTACTGTAAAAATATTAATTATTGTTATACAGTGTCTTTAAAAAATGCTGCTTTATTAATGTGCATATCACACTTCCAGCCAGCCGCATATCCGATTTAGACTTTACCCTGCTTGGGAGCACATGGTCTTTAGACCTTACCTTCAGTCTGTTTGGTGGCCAAACTTGTTTGATTTCAGTGTGTGTTCAGATTATCTGTAAATTAACTCTACAATAAACAGCAACAACTGAAGACTTGTCGTTCCATGTACTGTAACTAAGGAAGAGTCTAAACCTCTCAGCAGACCCAAGATGTGACTAATATGGAGTTTTTATTTCCACAACAGTGGCTTTCTACTATTAACTGGATTACATTTTGAAAGGATGATAATGGAGTAAGAGCATTGAGCTTTAAGGTTTTGAGCTCCAAGCATCAGCAGCAAGAAACTGAACAGTGTAGCCACCAAAATAAGTACAAACTTTAGGTATACAAAGGTTAATAAAACCACTAGAGCGCAGAGTTCGACATGTTTTACGAATGTTAAGAAGTGACTGTAAATAGAGTGGAGTTTTCCCTAGAAGTGTTTTATAAATGAACAGAAACCAATGAATTTGTCGACATAATTAAAGAGAAGGTCACTTCTATAGAGAATACAGCTGACAATGATGAGTATTAAATGAAGCACTAGTAACAAAACTAATTGCAACATGGTAAAATAACATCCAGTTTATAGAGGAGAGCTTTTGAAGCTGATCTGTAAGTTAAATCCTCATAATCCAAATTGGCCATACTGTTAATTTCACCAAATGCTTGTTTGAAGAATGCGTAGAAGATTTGTTTCTGTACATTTTCTGTAAATGATGAGTATAGTTTAATTTAAGGGATGAACTGTCCCTTTAAATGTGATAAGTGTCTTTACAGTATCAGAAGTGCTGATTAAAATTCAATCTCTCTCTGTGTATCAGGGTAAAGCCCACTGTTAGAGGCAAACACGAGTGGGCATCAATTCCTGTGCCAACATCCAAAACCTTCCTGCTGGTTACAAGTCTGCAGCCTGCCACTAGTTACCAGTTCAGTGTTCTTGCCCAAAACAAGTTGGGTTCTGGCCCCTTCAGTGAGATTGTCACCATTAGGACATTGGGTAAGCAAATTGTTACACATACACAACCTGCATGCACTTTATGAGCTTAGACACATGCATTTATCTGGATTCCTCAAATCTACCATGCCAAGTTAAGCTCAAACCCTGATGAAATTCCACTCTCTGTAGTATCTCAGAAGACCTCGATTGACTTGCGTAGCTGCTATCAATTCTGGTCTGGACATAAACCTTGCAGGGTCAGACAGAATCTGCAGACTTTTTAGGCTAATTCTGCACAGAAATCGTATAAAAAAATTATGCAAATTAATTTTGAGAGTATGGTAACTAAAAACTTCACATATTAAATTCATTCGTTTTCTTTTCGGCTTAGTCCATTTATTAATCAGTGGTCGCCACAGCGGAATGAACCACCAACTTATCCAGCACATGTTTTACGCAGCCGATGCCTTTCCAGCTGCAACCCATCACTGGGAAAACTACACACTCTTGCACACACTCACATACACTACGGCCAATTTAGCTTATTCAATTCTCCTGTACAGCATGTCTGTCGGGGAAACTGGAGCACTCGGAAAAAACCCACGCGAACACAGCCAGAACATGCAAACTCCACACAGAAATGCCAGCCGAGGCTCGAGCCAGCGACCTTCTTGCTGTGAGGCGATTGTGCTACCCACTGCGCCACCGTGCTGCCCTCATTTTTCTTTCACTTTTCATTTCCCTTTTTGACTTTATTTTGAAGGTTTGTGATAAAAATCCAATTAAAACCACTTGTTTGATAAACAAACCAGGCAATTATACATACTAAAAGACAAAAACAATATTAAATACACACTGTATTATACATAAATATTCTAATAATTTGCATATTATTCAATATTATTACTGATAATTAATCTAAAAATTAAAAAAATATATATATTTACACACATTTATGTAAGTAAACAAATAGACTGATTGATAGCCTCTAAAATATGCAGATTTCTGCAGTGCAGATTTTGTGTGGGCCCACAAGTTAGGCCTGAATTTAAATGTTAAGCATTGGTTCTTCTTCAGAACTGCATTCCCTTATTTGATTCAAAATGTTCCCTGATGGACTCTAACATTATGTAAAACTGCCAATAGACCCTTACACAAGACTTATGACACATTATACGGTCATCAGCATCTTAAATCCTTTAACGTTTTGAATATTTTTATTATTTTAAATGTATGTACATTTATTAAGCTGTATTATATCATCTTTCCATCAAATTACAAAAAAATAAATCTGTTATGTGAGGTGTTTATGTGTTTATGTTTATGTTTATGTGTTAATGCAGCGTCTATGGGCAGAACAGCAAATTTGACATTGTGCTCGCATCTGGTTGCCATTATCAGTCTCACACTATTTTATACCTTTTTCTGAAAGTCTTGGTAATTCCATTGTAAAGTTTTTCTATTATTATTTTAGCAAATAGGATTGTAAAAAAAATATTTGTTGTACTCTCCCTTCCGCTACTGAGAAACCTGGAAATGTGAAAAATGCCCATATGTATGATGGTGCACGCTAAGGTTTTGTAAATAACAATTTTTTGCATTTCAGCACCTCCAACAGAATCTCCTACTGTGTTAACCACCATCCCAGTGTTGTCTCCTCCCATATTGCTGTCAGCCAATCGTACGTCACTGGGCGTGTTGTTGCAGTGGGTCCCGCCTCTAGAAGAGTCATTAACTTCCTTTGCACTTCAAGCAAAGAGGGGAAAGGGGGAATGGGTCACTATAGACCGAGATATTGCTGTCAACATGACTGAACTGATCGTAAAGGGACTTGTAAAGGTAAAATGCGAAAGACTGAGAATATAGACTATTTTTCCCATTCATTGTCACATGAAGGGGCATTTATTTGTCTTTGTTTATTTCAAACACAGGACTCAAAGTATGAGTTGCGTCTTCTGTCTTGCCAAGACAAGCTGGTCAGCGTCCCAAGTGACTCGGTTCTCATCTCTACTGAAGGTGAAGCAAAAATAAGAAATATAGATTTGGATTTAGGGCTGGGCGATATGACAAAAATATCATATCACGATTATACCTAATCTAGTCCCACCTTACAATAAAGTTTCATTAATGTATTTACTAACATCAACTAATAATGAACACTACCTGTACAGCATTTATTGATCATAGTTCAACATTTACTGAAGCATTATTATTAATTCATTAAATTAATGCACTGTTAACAGGATCTAACAATGAACAACTGTATTTTCATTAACTTACATGAACAAATACTGTAATAAATGTGTTGTTCATTGTTTGTTCGTGTTAGTAAATGCATGAACTAACATTAACAAATACAAAATTATTGTAACCTGTGTTACCAAATAATCTCATATCCTTATAACGATATATATAACAATATTGTACCATTTCTGTAAATCCAATCAGTTAATAGTTTATTTAAATTGACCACATGTAAGGGACTATTTCTTTTTGTCATTTTAAAGTATAAACTCAGAATTGTACTCATTCAAATGTGTACTAATATCTAGGTGCTGCACAATTTATTTTATTTAGCTCAAACAAGTGGTAAAAGAACAATAATAATATAATATTAGGTCTATGTGTAGGTTAAATGCTAACCTTTGTTTAGACTTTAAATATGTCCTGGTTGTTAATTCACAGTGAAGTGATGACATCAGAATACAACTATTCATAATGCTGAAGTTGAATTATTATTATTGTCATCGAGAACATTATTAGACCATTTTTATTTACTGATAAAGTGAAACATTTGTCATGGTTAGATTCCCTCTTGCATTATATTCAATATTATATAGGCTAGTTTAGTAATACTGACCCAGTGAACATTTATTTTCATGCACAACACTTTGTGTTCCCTATGAAAAAATCAAATGCTTCTTAAAATGACTTTAAAATGAGATATGATCATATAAATATGATGTGTATGCTTTATTGGCGGGCACGCGTGCGTCCTCTCGGTAGTAAACAAACAGTGCGTCATCTCGTGTGATTTTAAGGCTGTGAATACGTCATTATATGCAGGGGCGAATTTAACCAATAAGCGAGGTAAGCAGCTAATTAGGGCCCCTAATACATATATAGAAGTCTAAATTATGCCTATAAACTATATACAACATTGTTTTCTAGCATGTTTTGTATGGTGAGAAACAAATACGATTTTAACATAATTAAATATTATTTAATATACAGTCAGATATAATTTTATTATAATAATGTAGTGTTATGTAGTAATAATAATATTACAAAAATAAAATATCCATCATGGAGCAGTCCAGCAGTCAAATGTATAAAATGTATATTTATTATTTTTAAATTCATTAAAAAAAAATTATACATTGTAAATTCATTTTAAGAAAACTAATCATTGTAAAATGTAGAGATTGCATTTATTTAAAATGTTGAAAAGAAGATTGAGTGATACTAAAACAACAACAATATACATAAAAATTTACTAAAAGTAGAAAGGGGGCATTTCAGGACTTGGGCTCCATGGCTGTTATTGATTAGGGCCCCAAAATCCCTAAATCCGCCCCTGATTACAACTGAAGACAGAAATGAGATTTTTAGGTTAGTTATACCTTATAAATACAGTATGTGACACTTTAACACCATTTGGAGGTGTCCATGTTGCTGAGCAGTGTATATACGATGTGTGCTACCGCCTTTACGCTTCTCTCCTGACCGTGAAAATATAAATGTCTGAATCTTAGAAAAGCTCATGTGTAGGGTCAAATGGAGATCACGATCTTTTTTCAAATAATCGTATATTATAAATTATAAATATCACTTTGTAAAATGTAAACATTGTATATTAGAGAATTTTCCTGTCTGCATCCCCATAATGGAGTGTAATATTGCACTCATATAAATGATAAAGTATTACTGTAAACAATGTATTTTCTGACACCACAAAACTACTAGAGCATATTATGAAACGATAGACTTTTATTATTGTGTCTAAACAGTATATTGTCATATTGCACAGCTCTATTTGGACATATTTCAGGGTTTTTATCAGAAAATAACATGTAACGTGTGGCCTTTAGGTATGGAGATGTATCCAGCAGCACCCAGTCTCCTGGCCTTTGTTCCTGAGCCCCTGCTGGCTGGTGTGATTGGGGGCGTGTGTTTTCTGTTTGTGGCCATCATCCTCTCCCTGGTGACAGCTTGTGTTATGAACAGTAAAAGAAGACAACGACGAAGGAAAAAAAGAGATGGTAAAAGCAGTGAGAAAGATTAGGAAGTCTCTCTACATACTCTGTTTAATAAAGCTTTTCGCATGCTCTTGATGTAATTGAGCTGCACCACTCAGATACATTTGTTGTGTACTTAAAGGGATAGTTCACCCAAAACTGACAATTTTACTCCTCACTCAACTTGTTTGAGATTCTTTCTTCTGTTAAACACAAAATAAGATACTTCGAAAAATGCTGAAAACCAATAACCATTGACTTTCCTAGTATTTGTATTTCTTACTGTGGAAATCAGGTTTCTAACATTTGTAATATATCTTATTTTGTGTTTAACAAAAGAAATTAACTCAAACAGGTTTGGAGCTACTTGAGGGAGAGTAAATATTGAGTAAATTTCAATTTTGGGGTGAACTGTCCCTTTAACCCTTAGATAAACAAGTATTTATACAATGAGCAATGTTTTGACTCTTCATTAAGTCCATTCCTTTAAAGCTGTTGATGCATCATCAGTCGCCATAACTTTATAAGCATTTAACGCCTCAAAGATTGATGCATGATATATTTTAAATGCTGCATATTGTATTGTCAGTCATGCATGACACCTCTGTTTCTGTGGTGTTTGTTTTTGTCATCTTATGACATTATCTGTGGCATGATATGAACTTTGCATCCTCCCCACCTTTCAGATATCCCCTCTGCCTTCCAGAAGAAATCATCTCCAGAGTAAGTGCTATGCATGCATCATTACTATGCTTCTCCATCGTTGTCACTGTTCTACATTATGCTTTTTTCCAGCCTTAAAGGCATAAAAAGTGCACAAAAGTGAAGCTGCTGTGGGAAGAAACCCTGAAGTATAGGATCAGCACTGTAAACACTGCAACAACATGCTGTGGACTACAAACCTCCAGCTGTTGCCGTGGTTTCAAAATGCAGATATGATGTAAACATCACTTTAATATCATTCAGTTAAGGTTAATTTAACAATTAAAAGCATATTAGACATTAAACACAATCACAATCTCTTTAAGAGTGTCCTCCTAGGCTTCAGTTCATGGCACCAGGTAAACACCGTGGGGACGCTTCCCTGCTTCAACCTATGTAACCCGGTGAGCGATAAAACAATGCAGTCATCTGTAGCACACCGTCGTGTTGTCTGTAATAGCCTTGTCCCGGTACAGAAATTTTAAAAATGTCAATATCCTGCTAACATTAAAGCGCTGTTGAGCACATTCATAAACAGTGCTGATTTGCTCTAGTATTCACCAGTGCTCAACAGACATGACTGTGATTGGTCGTGAAGGTCATCAGTTCACCGCTCTTCACTGAGTACAAACCAGTACAAACACAGATGCATGGACACTGGATCATTTAAAGCTGCGAAGATCAGTCGACTGCTCGTCTGTGTTTGCACTCGGTAAACAGCGGTGAACTGATAACCTTCACGGCCAATCACAGTCATTTCTGTTGAGCACTGGTTAATACTACGGCAAATCAGCCATTCAACAGTGCTTAAATGCTAGCGGGAAATTGCTGTTTTTTATTTCAGTACCGAAGTTCAGTACCGTGACAAGTCTAATATAGTGAAAGAATCAGTTCATTATCTTGAGTTTGATAAAAAGCATCTAAACCGTGCACTTGGGAAAGATAACGTTAGATATCTAGTGCCATTCCCCTTAACTTAGCTGAAAATGAGGTCTGATATCCCTTTTTATTTTCACTTTCCATTCAGAATGGGCCTTCGGGTCCCTCGGAAAGCGGTGAAATTATAAATTTGTGTCGATTTCTCTTCGCTGATAAGATATACAGCCAGGTACACAACGTTCCTGTGTGACTCAGGTGATACTTCCGGGTTTCTTCCCCCTGCAGCCTCGATTTCGCTTTTTAAATGGCGGCCGCATGAAATCTGTCAATTCTGTCATCATTTATTTACTCGCACTATACTTCTTCCAAACCTCTTTGTGGTTCTTCTGTTGAACACAGAATAAGATATTTTAAAGAAAGCTAGAAACCTGTAATCATTGAGTTCTACATTATTTGTTTTTCCGACTATTGGAAGCAACAGGTTTTCAGCTCAGTTTGGAATATGTAATGATTGAGTAAACGTGGGTAAAGTTTCATGTTTGTGTGAACTGTCCCTTTAAATGTTATCTTCCTGGCTTAATTTTTGTTCTTTTTCTCCGTCTTCAGAGCTAACTCGCCTTCTGACAGTCCAGACAGTTTGCTAAAGCTAAAGCTGTGCCCTCCATTAAACTTCTTCCCCAACTCGTCCTCCTCCGATCGCTCAGACCGTTCCTCGTTTGATAAAGCCAGTCGTAGTGAGTACCAGGATCAAAAGAAGCAGCTTCTGTCCTCATCATCTCCACCTCCACACTACACCCAGTTTGAGAGCCACTTTGGGGGAACTCCATCGCCCACCCCTGCTATTGAATCCATATCAAGAAGTCCTGATGGCCGCTTCATTATCCAACCTGACCTAGAAAACTTCAAAAAGAACCTCAAGAAAGAGTTCCCACAGTCGCCTAGTAGAGGCAGTGGTAGAGGCAGCAGCAATGGATCTTTTAGAGAATCCAACCAATCAAATTCTGTTCGATCAGAAAGAAACGGACCACCACAGATGCCCTCAGCATTAACAGTGGATCATCCACAGTTAGAAAGACCCCCTCACTCTCCTGGAAGAGTGAGGGCAATGGCTAGAAATTTCTCCCGTCATGGGTGTTTCTACTCTGATGATGAGCACGGTGGCTCTGAAGCCTTATTGGAAAGGGCCAGCTTTTATTCTGACTGTAGTGAAAAGAAACCAAGTGACTCGCTAAAAAAATACCGGAGTGCCAGTCATAGGGAGGACATATTCCCGAGCTTAACCAGGAGAACCAGAGAGAGAGAGAGGATGCTCCAGCAGGCACAATACCAGCCTATTAATGGAGACAGCCACCTGACAGAGCCCAGCACTATGATAACTCAACTGGATGGAGAAAGAGAGAGGGACAACTTAAGCAAATGTTTAAAGCTAGCAAAGGAACGTGAGCAAATGGAGAAGGAGCTAGAACACTACACAGCAAGTCGAAGAGTACAGGCACATGAGCGTGAAGAGAGGCGGGCCAAATCTGCAAGTCCCTTAAGAAAATGGACTGGTGTTGAAGTTCAAGACCCAATTTGGAAGCCTCAAGACATCCAATTACGACAAAAATCACGACCCAGCAGCTTGGCTCAGCATGTAGCGGATAATAGGAGAGGCTGTTATTTTGGCAACACCAGTAGTCCCATGGAAAGACATCCCTCCTCTTCTTCATCATATATCCAGTGGGATATAAGCCCTGTGACATCCCCTACCAGCCTGGTGCCAGTGCAAAGCCTTTCTGAAGGAAACACACCTCACTCGCTCTACCCAAACATACGTCAACAAGCCATTGCCAATGTAGAAGGTTTATCAGCAACAAGCATATCTCAATCACCAGCTACACAATATACCTCTCTTTCAATTTTGACTCCAAATAGGGAACCATCTCCCAGTAGACCAAGCCTACACGAGGCACAAGCTAGATACTCGGAGAGTCACCTGGAGGAGGAGCTGCCCAATAGGACTTTAGTTGAGGAAAGTTGGTTGGCCAAAAGGAAAATAGAAAAAGAGACTTCACCATTTAGATCCAAATCCCCTGCTCACTTGAGTCCTCAACCATCTGAGCTGCACCAAGTGTTGGAAGGAGCTGCCAGGGATGCTAATTCACATGACCTTGATCCCAGGACCCAAAACATTATAGATACAGAGGAAGAAAGAGTTGTTCAAAAAGACGGACTACTGAGTCGTAATCCATCAGGCTGCTCTACGTTGCCCTACGATCATAAGAGGGGAGCAAAGGGAAAAGTGATTGATGATTCAATCTCCATATTGCCTTATAATGAACAAGAAAAAGAAGGTATCAGGGCCCGATCCCGAAAGAGTGACAAATGTGTCTTGACTGAAAGTCCTAGTCGAATATCACCTCTGACCCTGTTAGAAAATGAGGCAGAAAGCGATCAGTCCAATTTCTCGAGAATGTCTGAATCAATGAAAGCTAAGCTTGCTCCCCAACCAGCAAGAATGTCCCCACTGCAGACCAGCACTATCCTGGAGTACCTTAGTCTTCCAGGTTTCATTGAAATGAGTGTAGATGATCCAGTAGAAGTGACCGAGCCTTCAGAATCTGTTGAACCCAATGTTGAGCTAGAAAGTGGGACAATGTTGAGAGTTGAGCCTGACGTTGTACCCAAAAGTTGGGAAAAACATAGTCAGGATCTCTCTGGGACCAATGGAGCGGTCCATGACCATGGCACACCAAATGTTTCCATGGAAAAACCTAAACCTGAGGACATCTCAGAACCACTTCCACAATTAGAAGCCAGAGATAAAAGTGTTAAATCGGGAACCTCAGAAAACAAAAATAAACGTTTTCCACCATCAAAAGAAAAGAATAAGAGTTCTGAGCCTTTGCTTTCTCATAGTTCAGGAGCTCAACGAGAACAATTTATTCAGCATGGTCCAGCACAGACATTAATAAACACAGCTAAAAGCATGGCAGCAATAGTTTCCAAATGCCCAGACTTTATTTCTCAACAATATCAAAGACCTCAGATTCAGGGTGACAGTACCAACATGATATCCTCACCAATCTATCAGGTTCCTGTTCCTTTCATGAAGAAATCAGTCAGTATTGGTCCTTGTAGGACTCTCTCCGGAGCTGGGCAACCTCGTCCTTTTCTTAGGAAGTCCATTAGTTTAGGATCAAGATATGAACATTCAGAACATCCACGACCTTATATCTCTGAGGCGTGCTACAGAGATCAATTTCCCAACCCAGATATAAGGCTCAAATCATATAGTTTGGGTCGTACTCCTGCACATTACTATCCCATATCTGGCCCATCGTGGCGTGGTTCAGTGCCCTTTCAACCTCCTCACAGCTACAGTTTAGAAAGGCATCATATTGAGAGATCTGGAATGACACCACCTTACCAAACAACCTTTGTTCCAAATCCTCCACGACAGACGGAACCACCACTTCCTTCTAGGCGGGAGTCAGATCCACGTCGACAGGCAGCAGTCTTTCCAGATTCCTCTAGGTGGCCTCTGTCTTATCAGGAAACACTCAGGTCAGTTCAGCACAAGTATGTACCACGTGACCCTCCTAGACCTTTTGGTCCAACCAGATCACTGGCCAGAGTGGATTACATGCATCCCGCGGAGCCCAGAAGATGCCCAACAAGACCTTTCCTTCCTAGAGGCTACAGCTGGCCATCACCATACCATCCAAGCTTTCCCTTAAGAGAGCATGACTTTCCAAGGGAGCTGGACAAAGGGATGGGTGCAGTTCGTGGCTGTGCAGAGACTGAGAGGGATGGGGGAAGAGCCAGTTATGCCAGCCAGAGCAGTGGAAGGGGTAGTGTAGGACCCTATGGACATCTTCGCCAGTCTCTGTCCATCACCCCAACCTTACTCAGCTCGCCAGAGACCACAGAGGAGAGCGAGAGGCACAGGGCAGATAAAGACATAAGAGAACGGAGATCCAAAAGGTGACACTAATGTATAAATACACAAGGCACAGACTAGCTAGATTAATTACCAATCTCTATTAGGGCTGCATGATATTGGGGTAAAAATTGCATTGCAGTAATTAGCTTTTTTACCGATATGTATTTTGATATGAAACCGGTTTCATCAGATGGTTTAAATAACTAACAGTTGTTTCTTTCACTTGAATAAATTAAACTCATGTTAACACAGTACCAGAAAAACTCATGCAAATGAAGGGTTTTAACACCACTTTGACTATTGAGGAGGTGCACATTGCAGTGTCAATGCAGAACCTATATATTATGCAGCCCTAATCTCTATTTTGTTTTATGTATAACTTTTATTCTCTACTTATCTTCATATTTTGCATATGTGTGGCTATAGAAGGAATACTTCAGTAGATGAGAGTTACGAATGGGATGCTGTGGAGTACTCTATGGATCACGACGTCCTGGAGGCCATGAAGGTGGAGCGGCCCCATGCAGGCTTTGGGAGAGGCAGGGGCTTCAGGCCAGAGCGTCCCCGCTCCACTGCTGGCCTCCAGGACCTCCAGAGCAAACGTAAGAATATATAATATACTGTAGACTCCATAAGTGTGTCTGTTCCAAGGGTGTAGAATTAGCACAGATGGAGGTGATGTGTCCCCGGCAATATTCGATTACTCATTCATTAACTTTCCTTAGGCCTAGTCCCTTATTTATCAGGGGTCGTCACAGCAGAATGAACCGCCAACTATTCTGGCATATGTTTTAAGCAGCAGATGCCCTTCCAGCCACAACCCAGCACTGGCAAACACCTATACACTCTCCCATTCCCAAAACCTAACCAAATCTACACCCTTGGTCTGTTCATTCCCAAAACCAAATGTAATACCTGTGTTACCTTTACCTACGTAATTTTACCTATCCTCCTTCCTTTATCCTGTTCCTCTCCTCTCAGGCCTGTACTCCATGAGCCCTCCTTTAGTATCCCAGCCTCCTCAACACCGGTACAGTCGTTCCCTCAGTGAGGCGCGCTTCAATGCCCTGCGTCAGGAGTTTCAGGAGTACCGCAGAGCCCAGGCATCCTGCACCCAAGACCCCTGCATCCTCCCTGACCCCGACTCTGACTCCAGCTCCGCACTGCTCTGACATCCTTACCCTGGTACCTTATTCCATCACCTCCCTTTAATCCTTCAGACATATCTGCAACTTGTTTTAACTCAGGCTTTGTGCATGATATTGATTGATTTTGCTGGCACAAATGTGCATGGTAACAATGTCTGGCTTAAAATCTGTGTTCAAGTCAAGTTGAGCTTTATTGTCATTTCATGTAGACCTACAGTTGAACAAAATGTCTCGTCTTGCAGGACCACGACACTACATAAACAAACATAATCATAAATATGAACACTGGACGTAAGAGCTATTTCAAACCTATACAGAATGAACATACCAGAGCAGTAATCAAACTATACTAACCATACATATACAATAAATACTTAACTATACTCATAAACTAAGACGGTATACAAGTAGTTTTACATAATACAGA
This sequence comes from Danio aesculapii, assembly GCF_903798145.1. Lineage (NCBI taxonomy): Eukaryota > Metazoa > Chordata > Actinopteri > Cypriniformes > Danionidae > Danio > Danio aesculapii. The sequence continues at coordinate 48,908,180 of NC_079442.1, forward strand.
ACAATATTGTGCAAGATACTGTGCAAAAGAGGGATTAAAGGTTGAAGAAAACTATTCGCGGTGCATTCACAGGTATACATTGTTTTCCTTATTGAGTCCTTGTAAGATGGAAATTAGGTAAAGTGTCCGGTGCATATAGAGAGAAGAGTGTTTCCACTGGTAGCTTGTCAAGCCCGTTTATAGAGATATGAAGTGAAAATCATGGAGTTTATTTCAGTATGTTCATGTACTTCCAACTGAAGTAGAAACCGAAGCGGGGCTGTGGTAACTGAAGGAGGGGTCTGGTTAAGAGTAGTGGCTGAAGCTTTAATCTGACATCATCAAGGAAGAACTGCATCTCCAAATGCAGAAGCAAACGCTCAGACTCTTATTGAAGATGACCAAAAACACAACATTTCTTCAGTGAATTAACCTGACGGATTAATTGTTCACCTAAAGAAGAAGAAGAATGTGCGCTAGCAAAATAAACATTGTAATTTTTGATTTCACACCGACTTCAATCATTCATACAATCAGCTAAAGGATCATTTCCACTCTGTGCGGGAAACATTTATTTTCCTTTCCACTGTCAGAAGTGCCATAAATAGCAAACTGTATCGTACAACTCTTTTGTCAGCACACCTAGCTAAACAGTAGGGTACCAAAGGGGTGGAGCTAGACCAGGGATAGGCAAACTCGATCCTGGAGGGCCGGTGTCCCTGCATAGTTTTGCACCAACCCTAATCAAACACACCTGCTTGTAGCTTTCTAGTGATCTTGAAGACACTAATTAGGGTGTTCAGGTGTGTTTGATTAGTGTTGGAGCAAAACTCTGCAGGGACACCGGCCCTCGAGGATCGAGTTTGCCCATGCCTGAGCTAGACTCACTGCTGGAGCAAAACTCTGCAGGGACACCGGCCCTCGAGGATCGAGTTTGCCCATGCCTGAGCTAGACTCACTGCTGAACGCTAACTGGTTTATAGAGAATCATCACTTGCATATGCAAGGTCGGGAGCTAGCTCTACCACTGAAGCTAAGCTGGGCTGCACCCAGTCAGTACCTGGATGGGAGACCACATGGGAAAGCTAGGTTGCTGCCGGAAGTGAGACCAGCAGGGGGTCAACCTGCAGTCTGTGTGGGTCCTTACGCCCCAGTATATTGATGGGGACTCTATACTGTTCAGTGAGTGCCGTCTTTCGGATGAGACGTTAAACCGAGGTCATGGCTCTCTGTGGTTGTTAAAAATCCCAGGATGTCCTTTGAAAAGAGTAGGAGTTTAACCCCGGCATCCTGACCAAATTTGCCCACTGGCATCTGCCCGTCATGACCTCCTAACCCTCCCCTTATCATAATTGGCTTCATTACTCTGTCTCCTCTCCACCAATCAGCTGGTGTGCAGTCTGGCTAATATGGCTGCCGTCATGTCATCCAGGTAGATGCTGCACACTGGTGGTGGATGAGGGGAGTGCCCCCCAAAAATGTTTAAAGCGCTTTGAGTGTCCAGAAAAGCGCTATATAAATGAAAGGAATTATTACTATTATTATTATCATTATCATTAAGTCAGGGGACCAGGTACATGGATTTTAAATACACAGCTGAAACACAACACTGTAATAATGCACAGCAATGAAACCATGGTTGACCCGAGCACAAGCAAAGCGAGTTGTCTCCTTCTGACCCACAGACACATGCCATGAATCAAGGTACTGTTGGCAGTGCAAACACAAGCCTGATCAGGATTACATGAACAACACTGTACCACTCCACTCGCTAGAAAAGAGACATAAGGATCTAAAGGTTATACATGTAACAAAGGGAAATGTATACAATGCCATAGTTATAAATCCAATGTTTAATGCAGTTTTTCTACAATTTCTTAACTACTTATCCCTCTTTATTTTAACAGAACATCCCAATGAAGAAGATGAATTAGATTTAGATACAAACCCTGAGTGTTCAGATCATGAGAAAGCAAAGGATCCAGACTCTGATATCCAGGAGCAGCTTTGATGGATCTTTATCCCTGAAGCTGAATGAAGAGATCTGTAAAGGTGTGTTCAGTTCCTGCTAACTGTTATAAACTTGAAAACATGTACATTACCTGGAATGTAGCTCTTGTATTTTTGTCTTTTGACCTGTTGTCAACAGTACCAGATTGCACTTCTGTTTGTCTAGACTAAAACACAAGGATACGGCAAACAAACAATTAGAAGTATGATTGTTTTTATACTGGTTTAGTAAATTAAATTGACCTCCATTGTGGATAATTGTAACATTTTCTAATAAGCTGAACCAAAACAACAGGAGAGCATAACATCTGCTTTGACAATCAGACACTGCAGCCAAGAAAATCCATATTCAGGGGTGGATTTAACCAATGGCCGCTTAGGGGCCTAGGAATTCTGAGGACCCCGAAATAAATACCTAGAAGTATAAATGATGCCTATAAATTATATATAACATTGTTTTCCATCATACTTTGTATGGCGAGGGTTTAAAAATTGTCATTTGAAATGTTTCAAACGTGTCCTCCACCTTCAATCATAGAAATGGCTCATTATTTTTGTGAATTCACCTTAAGACAACAAATCGTTGTTAACCCTAACCCTAAGGTGCTTTACATGTTATTATTATTTTGCATTAATATAAAATGTAGAAAAGGAGATCGAATGATATAAGAAATAAACAGCAAAATAATAATAATATAATAATAATAATAATGTAATAATAATGTAGTAATAATAATAATAATAATAATAATAATAATAATGTAATAATAATAATAATGTAATAATAATGTAGTAATAATAATAATAATGTAATAATAATAATGTAATAATAATAATAATAATCATCATAATAATAATGTAGTAGTAATAATAATGTAATAATAAAAATAATAATAATAATGTAATAATAATAATCATAATAATAATGTAGTAGTAATAATAATGTAACAATAATAATAATAATAATAATGTAGTAGTAATAATAATAATGTAATAATAATAATAATAATAATAATAATAATGTAGTAATAATAATAATAATAATGTAATATAATAATAGTAATAACAATAACAATAATAATAATAATAATAATATAATAATGTAGTAATAATAGTAATAATAATAACAATAATATAATAATAATGATAATATAATAATAATAACAATAATATATAATAATAATAATAATAATAATAATAATGTAGTAATAATAATGTAACAATAATAATAATAATAATAATAATGTAGTAGTAATAATAATGTAGTAATAATAATAATAATGTAGTAATAATGTAATAATAATAATAATAATAATAATAATGTAGTAGTAATAATAATGTAGTAATAATAATAATAAATGTAGTAATAATAATAATAATAATAATAATGTAGTAGTAATAATATAATATAATACTGTAGTAATAATAATAATAATGTGTCGTAATAATAATGTAGTAATAAAATAATAAAATAATAATAATGTAGTAATAATAATAATAATAATGTAGTAATAATAATAATAATATAACAATAATAATAATAATAATAACAATAATAATAATAATAATAATAATAATAATAATAATAATAATAATAATAATAATGTAACAATAATAACAATAATAATAATAATAATGTAGTAATAATAAGTAGTATAATAATAATAATAATGTAGTAATAACAATAATAATAATGTAGTAATAATAATAATGTAGTCGTAATAATAATAATAATAATAATAATGTAGTAATAATAATAAAATAATGTAATAATAATAATAATAATAATAATAATAATAATAATAATAATGTAATAATAATAATAATAGTAATGTAATAATAATAATAATAATAATCATAATAATAATAATAATAATGTAATAATAATAAAAACAATTACAGCACATAAAGGTGTATTTAGGACTTTTTTTGTCTGGACTTGCTTAGAGCCCCAAACCACTAAATCCACCCCTGACCATATTTCAGCATCTATTATACATGAGTACATGTAAATATGTTGCTGTTGTTTATTTGTTTACCATGTCTGAAGCTGAATTCATCTTAAAAGCGGTGTCATTTTTACTTTGGTCAAGATCCAAATGATGTCGTAATTTTAAATCAGTGCCAACACTGAGGCCTCCTTACCCAACACTCTAACTCTCCTGGAAATGGACTTGTATTTTATACATTCATAATCAACATCCTGAACAAAAGCATGCATTGCTCTCTGAATCTTCTCTACTTTAAAGAACTCAGCTGAACTACATTACAGTGGATGTAGGAAAAGGCTAATATATACGTCAGTCTGAGCTTAAGCTTGTAAATATCAGTTTAATTAGATGACTTTCTCAGATTTTGTACAACTGTTGATGAATGTTTTGAGAACACATGATTCTGTCTTATATTTAAGATGCTGCTGATCTTTATTGTAACACGTTTAAAGGGTTTTTTGACTTTTTTGAGAATGAATTTACACTTTTGTAAAAGAAGATGATGTTTTATATCTGTTTTTATAAATGTTGCCACTCAGTTTTGTATCATTTGTACAATAAAATGTTCCACTGATCTGTTATGTTCATCATTCAGGTGTTTACTATTTGACGACAGTATAACATGTTGTTGTTTTTTAGTGAAACACCATTTTTGAAGAATAAATATCTACAGTGCTCAGCATGATCGAGTACAGCCCATTTTGAAAATGAATATTATTATCCATCTCTCAGTGAATATAGGCGATGTGTTCTGGTGCATTTAAACAAAACAGATTCATTTATTTATTTTTATATTTTATTAGTTTTCATCTTTATTGGATAGGAAAGTAGAGAGAACTGACAGGAAAGCATGGGAGCAGAGAGAGGGGAAGTATTCGGCATAGGACGGTGAGGCGGAATCGAACTCGGGTCACCGTGAGCACCAGAGTGCATGTGTGGACGCACTAACCATAACACCACTGGCGCTGACCAAAACAGATTCATTAAACAGAAATTCATTCATTCATTCATTTACTTTTTCGGCTTAGTCCCTTTATTAATCCGGGGTCGCCACAGCGGAATGA
>NC_079442.1:48913323-48930823 GCF_903798145.1 Danio aesculapii
CGGGGTCGCCACATCAGAATGAACCGCCACTTATCAGCCCGTTTTACGCAGCGGAGCCCTCCAGCACAACCCATCTTTTGAAACAGATCCCACACACGTTTCACACCTCATACACTACAGACAATTTATCCCACCCAATTCACCTGCACTGCATGTGTTTGGACTGTGGGGGAAACCAGAGCACCCGGAGGAAACCCACGCGAACGCAGGGAGAACATGCAAACTTCATACTGAAACGCCAACTGACCCAGTCGAGGCTTGAACCAGCGACCTTCTTGCTGTGAGGCGACAGCACTACCTACTGAGACACTGCGTCGCCACAAATCAATCAGTTAGATTACAAAATTTCAACAAAATTTTTAATTTTTTCTCTTGATTTTTTTTATTTTAAATTTGTATTTAATATGTTTCTGTAACATAATTTTGGGTGGACTAATTTGTGGAGCGTTATCGTAAGTTATTTTGTACGATAAGCTCCAGATCTGGCTGTAGTACTGACTAATCTAATGTATATGCACAGATATAATATTGTAGAGCTTCCTCTTAAAAATATGAGTTTAAAGAGAGATTTGTGAGGGGTGTACTTGTATATGCTGAGCACTGTATTTAGGTGTTCTGATGTGTTAGAGAATATAAGGGGTCACTAACTTATTATTATTTTTTTTTTCATGGTGTGGCCTAGCCAAAATGAAGAAAAACAACACTTCATAATATATTAATAGTGAAAGAGTGATTTATCTTCATTGGTGGACTCGTATATTCATATGATGCTATTCATTCATTCATTTTCCTTTGGCTTAGTAATAATAATAATAATTAATTGTATTTGTAAATGGCACCTTTCTACACACCCAAGGTCACCCTACAATAAGGATCAACAGCCAAACCAGAACAAAGCAAAACAATAAAAACTGCATGTACGTAGCTGCAGGTATAAACACATCCCGAATATAAAACAACATGATAAAAGAATTGGTACAGGAAAGCCTGCTTAAAAGACGAGTCTTTAGACGAGATTTAAAAGTGTGAAGACTATCACTGCTCAGATCCAGGGGAAGTGAGTTCCATAGCTGAGGAGCCATAGAGCTAAAAGATCTCTCTCCCATTGTGCTTAATCAGGTGATACCAGGGAGAAAGAGTTGGCTGATTTAAGTGTGAGAAGGGGTATAAATATAAAGACGTTCAGTGAGATATTGAGGAGCAAAGATTATGGAGTGCCTTGAAAATTAGAAGTAATATTATAACTTTACCGGAAGCCAATGAAGCTGATAGAGAAGTGGTGTGACGTGAGATGAAGAGGTGACACGAGCTGCACGATTCTGAATCAGTTGGAGTTTATGGAGAAGTTTAGAAGGAAGCCCAGAAAGAAGTGCACTACAGTAGTCAAGACATGAAGTAACTAATGCGTGGATGAGATTTGCTGTGTTATTGGTTGTAAGAGAAGGGTGGAGACGAGTGATACTGCGCTGGTGGAAATATGCAGCACGCGTAATATTATTGAAATGAGAGTGTGCTATCCAAGATGATATCCAAGTCCATTTATTTAATAGGGCTCACCACAGCGGAATGAACCACTAATTTATCCAGCATATGTTTTACACAGCGGATGCCCTTCCAGCTGCAACCCAGTATTGGGAAACACCCATACACACTCATTCACACAAATAAACCACGGATGATTAAGTTCATCCTATTCACCTGTAGCACATGTGTTTGGGCTGTGGGGGAAACCCACGCCAACATGGGGAGAACACGCAAACTCGACACAGAAATGCCAACTCAAACCAGTGACCTTCTTGCTGTGAGTGCTAACCGCTGAGCCACCATGTCACCCCATCTTTAAATATGAAAAATGTAATGGTATATATTTTAAAGGAGGACAATGCTGCTCAGTTTTGTCATGTGTGAAATGCAGTGAAAATGCAGCATCACGTCAACACACACACACACACACACACAGGACAAAAGCGGAGTTGCATTGCATGCGTTTCTTTATTTACTCTCTGTATGCCCACATAACAGTGGATTCTGGTCAACCTAAAGTTACGTGTGAAAGCCTTCGGGTGTTTGTGGTCTGGTGAGACTCATTTGGCGGTCATGCGCATGACGTGCTTCACCATGTTCCCGATGCCGTCGAAGATGTAGTGGTAGTGGTAGTCGGTCTCCCACATGAAGGTCGGAGTGCTGATCACCTTGTTTTTCTCGTCCACATAGGCTTCGTGAGATGAGCGGTTAAGGACACAATCATGTTTTCTTCACATTTAGAGATGCGTCGAGTGCTGGCTTCATTTAAAGACACGTTGGGAATTTACATTTTAAATTCATTCATTCATTTTCCTTCAACTTAGTCCCTTTATTAATCAGGGGTCGCCACAGCGGAATGAACCGCCAGCAATTCCTGTTATGTTTTACACAGCGGATGCCCTTCCAGCTGCAACCCAGTACTGGGAAACACCCATACACACTCATTCACTCATTAAAGTAAAACATATTTAATAGTAATAATATGTACAAAAGTAATGGCTTGTTTTCAGAAATAATACAGAAATACGTCAACATTAAGTTCTGTCAGTGGGGTAACAAAAACAATCCTATTTCAAACCAAAAACAAGATTATTTCACTGACCCAGGTAATTAGATATACACTACCTGACAAAAGTCTTGTCACCTATCCAAGTTTTAGGAACAACTAATAATAACTGGACTTCTAGATGATCATTTGGTATCAGAAGTGGCTTATATGAAAGACAAAGGCCTCTAGATTACGCTTATTTTACTAAAATAAAATATGATCATGCCTTGATTTTCAATTATTTAATTAGGACAGTAAGGTCTGACTTTGCTCAGATTAAAGTCTTGTCACTGAACAGAAATAATATCCAGTATATAATATAAAGTCATGCTGCAGTGGAAACAGAATGAATATTGTGTCTGACTCTCATGAGCTTGGAGGACTGCATCCATACATCTCTGCAATGACTCAAATCACTTATTAATAAAGTCATCTGGAATGGCAAAGAAAGCGTTCTTGCAGGACTCCCAGAGTTCATCAGGATTATTTAGATTCCTCTTCAATGCTTCCTTCATCTTACCCCAGAGATGCTCAATAATGTTCATGTCAGGTGACTGGGCTGGCCAATCCTGGAGCACCTTGATCTTCTTTGCTTTCAGGAACTTTGATGTGGAGGCTGAAGCATAAGAAGGAGCGTTATCCTGCTGAAGAATTTGCCCTCTCCTGTGGTTTGTAATGTAATGGGCAGCACAAATATCTTGATACCTCAGGTTGTTGATGTTGCCATCCATTCTGCAGATCTCTCGCACGCCCCTATACTGAATGTAACCTCAAACCATGATTTTTCCTTCACCAAACTTGACTGATTTCTGTGAGAATCTTGGGTCCATGCAGGTTCCAGTAGGTCTTCTGCAGTATCTGATGATTGGGATGCAGCTCAAAAATCGACCTTCTGCCACGTTTACAAATGATCAACTAGAAGTCAAGTTATAATATGTTGCTCTTACAACTGTGATCGATGACAAGACTCTTGTCAGGTAGTGTAGGTATTCATGAGTAATATTACATGTACTTCCTCTGTAGTTAGGTTTAAGATTTGTTGTAATTATGCAAAATTATTTGTAATTATTACAGGTAAATAAATAATAAATAAGTACATGGGCACCTTAAAATAAAGTCTTACCAAAATATTTGCAACACACAAGTGCTGGGATATTCTGAAAATGCAGCTGGCAACCTGTAAGGTGTAGCGCCTGATTCACACGAGGATTCAGCGTCAATGGAGGGCGTGTCTAAAGTTGGGGCTGACGCAATCGTTATAGCAGCGTCAGCCAATGAAATTAGTCTGCAATCGGCTGCTGTCTGAGCTGGGGTATTTGCATAAAGTAAACTGATTGGTTGATGCTTCCATTCACACTTGAAAAGTTGAGAAATTCCCAACTTCTGCAACGAGCAACACCACTGAAGCAGAGCAGACGGACTCACAATTCAGTTCGGCAACGTTTGACGTCACCCATTTAAAGTGAAAGGGAAGCATTGACGCTGATGCCCCTTGTGAATGGGGCGTAAAGGTGTAATAAACATGTATTATTACATATTAAATTCTTTATGGTTCGATAAAGAATATATGGAGCCATTTCATTTCCATTTCAGTTCCATTGCTGGTCTTGTGAAGTTCTTTGAATGTTCGATGTTTGACATCATCTCAACTGACACTCCTCCCCCTTTATGAAAAACAGCCAATAGTGTTTCATTTTTTATCATCGTTCTGCCAGTGAGAGTGGTTGAGCTTATACGCATCATTTAAAAGCAAATGAGAAGAAGGGGGAGGGGCATCTCAGACACTAGAGAGCATTTGATTGGTCAGAAGATTAGATGAGAAACTGAAGTATGAGGTGACGTCAGATAGTTGATCCATTTAGGTGGAAGTGACAAACTGCAATCTTTGGATGTTTATATCTAATAGCTAACTTTGGCACTGTTTTGGAGCGCACTAGCTTATAAATATCCTGAAAACTAACATACTGATACCAAGCATTATTTTAATTTCATGGGACCTTTGAGTTTTCTATGGCACCACAGCTACATGAATCTCCCTTTTGGAAGCTTTATGTTTAATAGTGCAGAGGAGGTGATGAGTGAAAGGATATGTAAGGTTCGCGAGTGTTGTGACGAGCCCCCATGCTCTTGACCGCCTGCACCATGTTGGTGTTTGGCCAGCGGCCCCAGCGGCTGCTCTCGTCCCGCTCGTAACCCATCGTGACCTCCAGACTGGGCAGAACTCGACACGCCAGGAGAGGAGCCATGCTGGACAACCTGAAACACACACAGAGAAAAGCAGGAGCAGGTCAGTTGAGAAGCACAAGAACAATGGAGATAAGTCACAGTATTTCCTACTGTAATGGAATATTGAGTAGGGGGTGGGGTTTCTAATTTAATTATGAATCTTTTATTAATTTGACCAAAACAAGTTGTATCTATCCATCTATTTATCTGTTTATCAGTCGCTTGTTCAATCAATCTCTCTGTCTCTCTGTCTAATCTCTGTCTTCAAGTACTTATACAACCTAAGGGCATAGGGCTGGAGGATAAGTAGTTTATATGTTCAGAAATGTAATATCTTAGAGTCATGTATACCCAATGGGCTTGCGAGCGCGGTGGAAGTCCTTCAGAACTCTTTCCACATCATTATTCAACTTGCAGTCTTTGCCATCTTTGCTGAAGGTGGACCTGGAAAACAGCAGAAATACACTGAAATACACTCGAAAATTGTAGCTAATATCAATATTTTGATTTAGTTCATATCAAATACCAAAAACAATATCCTTTTAGCAATAAAAAAAATATTGCTTTAAGTAACAGTTCATACTATAAACTACATCTGTAATTAACTCAATTACTGCAACCTTACTAACTATTAATAATGAATGAGGGATGCACATTACTGGCATTATATTCAATATGCAATCTTTAACATTTCCCAAAATAAATATTTTCATTAGCTACTTTTCAAAACAATCATTTATTCGAGCAATGATATATTTATTTATACAACCAACCCAGGCTCATTCTGAAAACGTACCTCCACGGACATTTCTGGAGACCGCAAAATACGTCCCGGCGGCATGTTTTTCTGCAGTTTTTGTTTTCGCAAATCGGCCAGAGGTCGCCATGTATGCTTTTCGAAATCTCAAATTTCCCATTGCGAGTGCCATTTGCGCCTGCTGTTCTCGTGTAAACCCACCAGAGGCCGCTGTGGACTCACTTTTCCTGTCTCCAGAAACGTCTGCAGGACTACGTTTTCACAATGAGCCTGTGTTGTATACAACAGTTCTGTCTGGTTCTTGAATCTGATTGGCTGATAGCCGTGCAATATTTTGCCAGTAACATCACACAAAGGCCTCTTCACCCTTCACCTTTGTGTATTACTCGCACACAGCCAGCAACAAGCAGAGAGACACTACAGTTTGATGAATATTCCTGCTGTTGGGCAACAATGTACTTTTGAGGCTTTTTAGTCGAGAATGTAGTTGTTTAGATTGCAACTATGCAGTTTATTTATAAGGAGAGTGGCTATTTTATAAGGATATGTGGATATTTAATAAGGATTTTATAAGGATAGTGGCTATTTTAAAATATTGACAATTTCTGAGAGAGCTCGTCGGTGGCCATTAGCCTGCCATAGTGTAGTAGACCAAAGACAGTTGACGTTTTCTATCCACAAGATGGCGACAGAACCGCATAATAAGCCCTTACGCCGAAGAGCTTAGAATCACCAAGAGGCGACACTTAATAGTACGTTCCATTAAAACAGCAGCGCCCAGCAGCAGCCCCGGATTCCGCCATTTTGGAGTGAAAGCGATCAGCGGTCCATTGGATCTTATTGCTGTCGATGGCAATGGCGCGATGGCAAGCAGCTGCTTTGTTTTTATTTATTTATTTAAAAAGCGCATTAAAGCTGCCATACAACCTGAAAGACGATAATACAACACTTACTATCACAATCATCAGCACTTTTGATAGTTTATTTTACAGACTTGTAATATGCTGTTGCTTTATTGGAATTTTCATTCCAAAATGGCCACCACGCCATCTAGTGGCTGTTTCACAAATCGCACTTGAGTGTCGCCTCTTGGTAATTCTATGCTCTTTGCTTACGCTTAGATTATAACAGTCTGATTTACAGTTACAGCAGATCAAACCAATATTAAACTGGTAAGCATACCTGCTTTTCATGGGAGTATACCGTATTTCAGACCAATCTCCCGCAACCATCCCGTTTATTTCTTCTGGAAAACTCCTGTAATTTCACCCACGCCCCTCTTTGGTACAGTCTGTAAACACCCCCGGGTTGCCAACTTTGGTACAGTACCCGATCGCAGCGGCCGCCCAAAACCCGCTGCACCCCTCCTCCCGCTCTCCCGGATTTTCAGAAACATGTTGACAGGTATGCTGGTAAGTGATATTCTAAGTTGATCTCTCTCTTTTGTATGTTGCTGTATTTAAACCGATTTGCTCGCATATCAGTGTGTTGTGTTGGCAGAAAGAAAGAAGCAAAGTCTGCATGTGTTTTTCCTTATCGCAAACACAACAGCAGTCTGGTAGTGATTGCGTTGCGTTTTCGGGGTTAATTATTGTGATATCCCGATTGCAACAGAGAAATACTGTAGACTGTAACACTGTAAATAGATATCCATGTAGATGGATGGCATTTCATGTCACGTTCAGCCTTATAATCTTAAAGTGTGAGCAAAATCAGCTGCTTTGTCATCACTTTACACATTACGCTATAGAAAGTCATTCAAACACTAGCTCTAAAGTGATGTTGGTGAATTAGTAACGGCTTCTGCTGTTCTGACGTCAGCTGCAGATGTAAATGAATGGCGGAAGAAAGTAGTTCCTAATAAAAAGGGTTTTTTAGACTCTCTGTGTTTGATTTTCATATTTATATACACGATTGTGCCGTCAAACTGTTATATGAAAGCAATATCACACTCGTAGCAGTGCGATATGGCTGTATATCAGCACTGGTGGGAGGTGTGCGTTGGCACAAGGCTGCAGGCCGATGCTGCCATACAGTCATATCGCACTGTTACCAGTGTGATATTGCTCATATATATTACTATGTTATAACTATGTTTATATACTGTCCAATCTATATACAACTTCTAACTTTGACTTATGTAGTAATAACTATGATAATTACTATGATAATGATAATTATTGTGAAAAGCACTATACAAATAAGCGTGAATTAAAATGAAATGCTTGCTTCATTAAATAAATGAGATTTTTCGCACATTTCTGCGATATGGCTATTGTTGCATATATTATTATTGCGATAATGATACTTGTTTGAAATATTGTACAATAAGTAGCTAATTAGTAGTTCAGTGAGCTAATCGTTTTAGTTAATAGTGTGAATAATACGTTAAAGGAGACCTTTCATGCCTGATGTCCCTGATGTCCCTAGAGTATGTAAAGTTTCCGCACAAAATACCACACAAATAATGTTTTATAACCCTCTGAAACTGACCCTTTTAGGCTTTGATCCTAACTGTTGCGTTTTGGTGACTGCCGCTTTAAATTCAAATGAGACTGTGCTCTTTAATAGAGGGCGGAGCTACAAATGCACATGCATCAGCATAGTGGCAGATATAAAAACAAGACTAACATCCTATGCTAATTAGGGATAGATCATCACTATAATGGGCGGGGCTTTCCCCCACTGATGACACGTACAAAGGAAGAATGTCAATCAAAGTGTTTCTGCAGAGTTAATCAAGTCTGATTATAAACAAATTAAATGAATACATTTTGACCATTAGAAGCTGGTTATATTCACACACTGTGACCGCACTACTGTTTAAACGTCTTATAAAAGTGATCCTGCACAATAGTTCCCCTTTAAAATAAAGCATGACCAAAAAAAGAGGTCTTTTAAACCATTAAATAAACGTTTTGAGGTCAGGTCAAAAGTGCTGAAGTGTAATTAGGCTATCTGAAATGGCACCGGGCTCAGACATAAAGATTAGCCTCATCCATCACCTGTATTTCCGCCTAGACTTAATCATTTGTTTGCTAATAGTGAAAGTTGATAAGAGGATTTTCACTCCAGGAATAGAGAAAGATCTGGGCTGACTAACAGTGTAATCTGATGCTTTAGCAAAGTTTAACAATGTCAAGATGCACTCAACATTAATCATGTTATACTCGAATATCGGTAACACTTCAGTATACGGACCAATTCCCAATATTAAATAGTTATCAGCATGCATGTTGTTAAGATATCGGCTGTTCATTATACTAATAAAGCACATACTCTGCATATTCCCTAATCCTATCTAATACCTAAACTCAAAGACTGCTTTAACTATTAATGAGCAACAAATTAGGAGTTAATTGAAGCAAAAAATCATAGTTAATGGTTTATTAACAGCGAGGATTGAACCCTAAAAGAAAGTGTGACCAGATATTTGCATTATAATAAAAGGAAACACTTATTACCTGTGTATTATTAAGATATTAAGTGTTTATTAGCACTTATAAAGTATGATCTTATTCTACATCCCTAATCCTACCCAATACCTAAACCTCAACTATTAATAAGCAGGTAATTAGTAGTTTATTGAGCTAAAAGTTTTAGTTAATGGATTGTTAATGTAAATTAAATTAAAGTGTGTCTGAGTAAAGCCTCTCCGTCTCTCTCTTACATGTTTTTGACGATGCCGTGGCCTCCAGGAAAGATGACGGCATCAAAACTGTTGGCGTCCAGTTTGGACAGATCGTTCATCTGCATCGTTCCCTGACCGTGGCTGAATCGCGCAGACTCCATCATCATGTTCCTGCAGAGAGCAAACCATGCTAAGTGAGATTTATGCACAACTCGAGAGCTGAATAAATAAGCTTTCCATTGATGCAAGGCTTGCTAGGATATCATAATAGCTGGCTGAGATACAACTATTTGAAAATATGAAATAAGAGTGGGCAGCACAGTGGCTAGCACTGTCGCCTCACAGCAAGAAAGTTGCTGGTTTGAGCCTCGGGTGAGTCGGTTGGCATTTCTGTGTGGAGTTTGCATGTTCTCCCTGTGTTGGCGTGGGTTTCCTCCGGGTGCTCCGGTTTCCCCCACAGTCCAAACACATGCGCTTTAGGTGAATTGACAAATTGTCCGTAGTGTATGTGTGTAAATGAGAGTGTATGGGTGTTTCCCAGTTCTGGGTTGCAGCTGGAAGGGCATCCGCTGTGTAAAACATGCTGGATAAGTTGGCGGTTCATTCCGCTGTGGCGACCCCTGATTAATAAAGGGACTAAACCGAAAAGAGAATGAATGAATGAATATATTTACAGTAGGAAAGGTACGCTCACGCTTTATTTTGATGGCCTGTTTGTTGAACTTAAGTTATATTGCATCTACATGTCAACTAATTCTCATTAGATTATAAGTAGACTGTTAGTTTGGGGTTAGGGTTAGTGTATGTTGACATGTACTTGCAAACTTTCTTATAGTCAGTTAAATGTCTGTTGAAGGCGCAGTATCAACAGATATTAAGCAGACAGTCTACTAATACTCAAATGGACCATCAAAATAAAGTGCACCAAATGTACAAATATCTTTATGGAACATCAACTAAACCCAACCTCAAACTCCCACCTTCACCCCTTACTAACTGCATTGCAGACATCAAATCCTGGTTCACCTCAAACTTCCTGAAATTAAATGACAATAAAACTGAACTTCTACTTATGATCTATTTTAAACAAATCACATAGCTTTTCCATTCCCACAGATGATTCTGTCATTACCCCTCCCTTCAGGTTAAGAGTCTGGGGGTCATCTTCGACAGCACCCTTTCATTCACTGCACATGTTAATAATGTCACCCGGTCCGCCTATTTCCACCTTCGAAATATAAATCGTAAACTCCCTCACACCTCATCCAGCTGCCATTCTTGTTCTTAGTTTAGTCACATCCCGTTTAGACTACTGTAATTCCCTTCTGTTAGGCCTCCCTAAAAAACTCTTCATAAATTACAAGTGGTACACAACGCTGCAGCCCGTATTATCACAAAGACTCCTTTGTCACATCACACTCATTCTACAACAGCTTCACTGACTTCCCGTCTTTTTCAGGATTAATTATAATATTCTTCTTCTCACTTTTAAAGCCATCCACACTCTCGCTCCTCCATACCTTGCTAATCTTGTTCATTTCGCCACACCTTCTCGAACACTCAGGCAGGGCCGGAGTGGGACACCTTTTCAGCCCTGGAGTTTCAAGCCTTAGACCGGCCCTCCTCAGTTCACGACTGACTAGATTACAACGTCATTTCCAATTCCGTTTCTAATGACACTTTCACGTCTTTGTGAAGAAAACAGCAGCTTTAGAACTTCAAATGTTCAACAACCCAAACAGTATTATATGTCTTAACAATAAAAATAAATTATTTACTCAGGTGAGGTTCGAACACGGGTCGGCAGCGTCGTAACGCAATGTGCTGACCACTGGAATCATCTGATTTTCATTAAGCAGGTGTAATAATCATTAATATTAATTATTCGCATTCTTATATTCACTAAGGTGCCGCTGTTTGGGGTCAGATGATAGTTACATCATCATTAACCTGCAGGCTGCATTCTGCTCAAAATAAACAAATAAATAAATAAATAAATAAAATAAATAAATAAATAAAACGAGCGGAGCTGCGGTAAAATAATGAATAAAAAGAGTAAGGCTATGGTCAAATGAATGAATAAATAAATGAAAAAAGTGCGACTGCTGAGAGTGCAAGCAGCTAGGGACACCAGCCCTTGCGGACAAAAAGGGACCGGCCCACCGGGAATTCTCCCGGTCCTCCCGATTAGCCAATTAGCCTGCACTCAGGTCTTCTTCTTCCATTCATCTCACTGTTCCCTCTGTCCGCCTTGTCACCATGGGGAGCAGATCAGTGGTGTAGTCGGGGCTATACGCACGTATACTCAGGATGCCTACTTTTTTCCACTAGCTGTTTGGGTATTACGACTTCTGAGGATCAATAATTGCGTATACCCTCGGTATACTTGCTGATTAGACTTCCCTAATTTACGTGTATTTGCATCCCCTTTAACTTTATACCAAATGTTTTTTTAACTCTCATCTTAATTTGTTTTTCAAAGTCAACTGAATGATGTCTCGCTGAAACGTTCAGGTAAAATTATAATACAGCATAGACGGGTTGGGTGGGTAATAGTACACCACCTTTTTTTTAGGACTACACCACTGGAGCAGAACCTTCAGCCGCTCTGCTCCTCAGCTTTGGAATTCACTTCCTCCTGACCTCCGTAATTTAGACTCTCTTTTACAATTTAAATCCAAACTCAAAACACATCTGTCTAGAACAGCGTATTCTCTTTAACCCGACTGCTTTTAAAGTTTATTTGTGTTCTGTTGACTTTTATTGTGTTTTTATTTGGACTGATTGTTCTAGCTGTCCTGTACGGTGACCTTGAGTGTCATGAAAGGCGCCTTTAAATAAAATGCATCATTATTATGATGTTTACTCAATATTCTAGTGAGTTTTGGCATAAACGAAAAACTTATTATTCTGACCCATACAATGTATTTTAGTCTTTTTCCAAAATAAATATACTCATGCAGCATAACATGGTTTAGGGTCACATATGAAAAGTTCCTTTGTGGAAAGAGAATAATACAATTCTTCAGAAATCAAGTTTTTTTGCAATAAATGCTTTGATTTAACATGAATTAAACAAATTACAACAGCAACAAAGACAACTCATTTTCATAAATCAGGCTTTTTGGCAATTGTAGTCTTCAATCCACAACATAGAAACATGATAATTAAATAATTCATCATTCATTTAGATAATTATTTAGATCATTCATTCATTTTCCTTCGGCTCAGTCTCATTATTCATCAGTTTAAATTATTATATAAAACCAATAGCGCATGTGTTTGGACTGTGGGGGAAACCGGAGGAAACAACATGGGGAGAACATGCAAACTGCACACAGAAACGCCAACTGACCCAGCTGGGACTCGAACCAGCGACCTTCTTGATATGAGGCGACAGTGCTAACCACTGAGCCACTGTGCCGCCCTTATTTACATAATTAATTAGATAATTAATGAAAAAAAACTGAAAATTGCTAAACAATTTAAATCTGTTTTTGCAAAAATATTTACATTTACAGTCAAAGCAAAACATATTCAGTAATACCGTCAACATTTCTCACATCATCAGTTTATTAACAATCTTATTAAAATATGACAAGAGCTCAGAGCTAAACTGTCAGAATGAATTTATCTCGAACATCAGATGAATTTGTTAATGTACAGCATGTGGTGGTTTGCAATTCACCAAACTACAAAGTCAACTACACTGAACTGTAAAAAAAAGTTCAATGTTTTCAATCAAATGAACTTTGTAGTCATCCTAAATTAAACTTTGCCAAACTACTAAAAATAAAGTTAAACCTTAAAGTTAAAATGTTTTTTGTAGTGTGACTTTAGATTTTTCATTCATTCATTCATGCATTCATTCATTTTTCTTTAGCTGAGTCCCTTATTTATCAGGAGTCGCCACAGCGGAATGAACCGCCAACTGTTCCGGCATATGTTTTAAGCAGTGGATGTTAAAACATTGTTTAGATTTGTAAAAAGTTTAAACCCAACTAACTAATCAAAATAAGTTAAAGTAACACAAATACACATTGTCATGACCCAGCCTGATCTCACGAGGAAACGTAACTATTTTTTGTTTTGTCAGTTTACTGGCTAATTCGAGTTCAGTCGTACGAAAATGTACGAAAGGCACCAAACCCCTCCCCTAAACCTAACCGTCATTGGGGGATGAGCAAATTGTACTAAATTGTACGAATGAGATCTTACAAATTCATACAATTTTCACAGTATGTCTGATAATTTTCTTAGAAAGTCTTATTTGTTTTATTTTGGCTAGAATAAAAGCAGTTTTAAATTTATTAAAAGCCAATTTAAGGTCAAAATTATTAGCCCCTTTAAGCTATATTTTTTTTCGATAGTCTACAGAACAAACCATCAGTATACAATAACTTGCCTAATTACCCTAACCTGTCTAGTTAACCTAATTACCCTAGTTAAGCCTTTAAATGTCACTTTAAGCTGTATAGAAGTGTCTTGAAAAATATCTAGTCAAATAATATTTACTGTCATCATGGCAAAGATAAAAGAAATCAGTTATTAGAAATGAGTTATTAAAACTATTATGTTTACAAATGGGTTAAAACATCTCAGTTAAACAGAAATTGGGGGGAAAAATAAACAGGGGGCTAATAATTCTGACTTTAACTGTATGTCACAGTTTACTTTGTTTTGCTGTACTTTCTTACATAACTAAACTCTAGTGTCCTGCACACACCAGTAAACAAATATCAATATCAATTATTTCTGGAGTTTTCACTGAATTATGGTTTAAATGGCTAATATAACAGCTACCATAATGATTGCACAAAATGTATGTTATCTTTTTATTATTTTAATACAGTTGATGGTGATATTAATTCTCTTTTAAATATTTCCCAAGACCTCTTTAACAGAGCAAGGAAATTTTCACAGTATTTTCTATAATGTTTTTTATTCTGGAGAAAGTCTGATTTGTTTTAGTTCAGTTAGAATAAAAGAAGTTTAATTTTTTTATTATTATTATTTTAGAATTACTATAATTAGCCCTCTTTTTTGATTGGCTAATGAATAAACCACTGTTGTCCAATAACTTGCCTAATTAACCTAGTTACGCCTTTAAATGTCACTTTAGGCTATATAGAAGAGTCCTGAAAAATCTCTAGTCAAATATTATTTACTGTCATCATGGCAAAGATAAAATAAATCATTTATTTAGAGTTATTAAAACTATTATGTTTGGAAATGTGTTGAAAAACACCATATAATTTTGACATAATAATTTAGTCTGATCTCTACCTGTTGTCGCTTGAAGAGGGCTGCATCTTCATGTGATCCATGACATGCATTTGCTGCTGGTTTGGGGCAAAGATCTGAAAACGGGCTCCATTACGGCTCAAGTGGTACATAGTGCTGCAAAGAGACACATCATTAAGTATGTTTGACATCTCTCTAGAACAGTGTTTCCCAACCCTGTTCCTGAAGGCACACCAACAGTACATATTTTGTATGTCTCCCTTATCTGACCCATTCGTGTCAGGTTTTGGGGTCTTTTCTAATGTTCTGCTAAGTTGATTCAGGTGTGTTTGATTAGGGAGAGGTTGAAAATGTGTACTGTTGGTGTGCCTTCAGGAACAGGGTCGGGAAACACTGCTCTAGAAGACTCTATTCTGATTGGTTACTATAGCCACACTCTGGCCTAACAGTTTACATTTGAGTGATGTTGTAAAGTGCACACTGCAGTATTCTGTACTTACTACGCAGCCTCATGGACGTCAGTCCCGTCCCACCAACCACAGCCAGAGAAAACCTTTAACGGCACAGACAGCGATTACACACATTCACCACCAAACAGAATTTATTTCATCAACAACTTTGAGGTCAGAGTTATTAGCCCTCCTGAATTATTAGCCCCCCTGTATATATTTTTAATTTCTTTCCTGTATTTCTTACAATTTCTCTTTACCGCAAAGAAGATTTTTTCAACACATTTTAAGCATAATAGTTTTAATAACTCATCTCTAATAGCTGATTTATTTTATCTTTGCCATGATGACAGTAAATAATATTTGACTAGATATTCTTCAAGACACTTCTATACAGCTTAAAGTGACATTTAAAGGCTTAACTAGGTGAGTTAGGGTAATTAGGCAAGTCATTGTATAACAGTGGTTTGTTCTTTAGACTACCGAAAACAAATATTGCTTAAAGGAGCTAATAATACTGACCTTAAAATGTTTTTTGTTTTGTTTTTTTATATTAAAAACTGCTTTTATTCTAGCTGAAATAAAACAAGTAAGACTTTCTCCAGAAGAAAAAATTATTATAGGAAATACTGTGAGAAATTCCTTGCTCTGTTAAACATTTGGGAAATATCTGAATAAGAGAAGAAAAATCACAGGAGGGCGAATCATTCTGACTTCAACTGTAGATGTCTCTGGTGTCATGTAGAGAGCTGAGTACATTACTTATGAATTGCAGTCAGTTACTGATTACAAATTAGCATAAGATCATCTCATTAATGTCTTAGATTACACATTAATGGTATGTAATCTGACTATTGATCACTTTTCTGCTTAACCTGATATCACATATATTGATTGAAGTAGATATTAATTACAGTTAATTATTCACTTTTACCTCGCTGATAACATTTGATGATAGTAACACTGAATTAAGTCACATTTGAATGATTTTAAAGCATGCACATGGTTTTTTTTTGGCTAATTTTACAATTTAAAAATAGTTGAACATATTTAATTTAATCAATTAAATGAAATTGCAGCAGTATTACTGTTATATTAAATACTAATTTCGCTGGCAGAATATGTGCACTTATATCCACATCACTACAAAAAAAACAACAACAAAAAAAAAACTCGATATTCTTTAAGAATCATAAATGCACATAAGCGACAGGTTTATTATGATAAAATATAAGTATTTTAGAATAAGTATTTATAAGTAATAAGTATTTTTAAAAAGTACAAATTTAGACAATTAATGAATTCTGAACAACTTCCTGCCGTTAATATAAAATATAAACAAAAAAAGAAAAACTTTGCAGAATTAATGAACTGTTTTAACTAATGAATTGTAATTATGAAAACAAATTGGTGCAGGGCAAAGATTAATTGCCTCCAAAATAAAAGTTTATATGTGTTTGTATTATATATATTTATTATGTACATGTGATACACACATACATAAACACCCAACAAAAAAACAAAACAATTTTGTAACATAGATCATTTGTATTATATCATATCATATGTATATACAGCGCTCAGCGTATATAAGTACACCCCTCACATTTAAATGACTATTTATTTTACACTATATTTTGTATAGGAAGCTATACAATATTATATTTACCAGAAAAACAAACAAAAAGAGCTCAGGGCTAACTCAAATATTTGGTCTGTTCTCTTTGGGTGAGGGATTCATCAAAACATCAACAGAAATTAGTCCAAGGCACTCGGAAAATGTGGAAAATTTAAAAAGCCTTTATTCACATGGCTTAATCTTAAAAGAAACCTACGCGTTTCGGCAGAGATCTGCCTTCATCAGGGTAACCGAAATGCGTAGGTTTCATTCAAGATTAAGCCATGTGAATAAAGGCTTTTTAAATTATCCACATTTTGTACTAATTGGACTAATTTTGGACTAATTTCTGTTAATATTATATTTACATTACATTAGTCAGTCCTGAAGCCAAATCTGGAGCTTATCTAACAAAATAACCTACAATATTGGCCCAAAATTACTAGCCCAAATTGATATGCTATAGAAAAATATTAAATACAAAATTTAAAAAGAGAAAAAGTCAAGAGAAGCAAAAAATGTTTAAACTTTAATAGGTTGTATTTTCTTATTCAATATTTTGCATGAATTTAAATCTATTATCTTTCTATTTTCTATTATTTGAATAAATATATCAGTTTAATAAATCTGTATTGTTCAAATGCACCAAAATGCATTGCTTATATTCACTGAGGAATGGATTCATCTTCAAAATGTGGTGTACTCAATTATGCCGAGCACTATATATATATTATAGTTCACATATATTATGTCAAAGACAAATTTGTATGTTGAATGCGACAAATCGTGATTAATCGATTTAAAACATATAACATTATATTAAAATATAACATTAAATGTTCATAACATGTAATGATCCATAAACAAGTAACTACTGTGATAAGATGTGTTAAAATTACTAGCTAATAACCAGTATTTGTAATCTGACTACATAATCCAGACTACATGAAATCCATATTCTGATACCTTACCACAGCAATGTTGGTGTTGCCCCAGTTGCCCC